>NC_056728.1:1241887963-1242090463 GCF_019279795.1 Protopterus annectens | reverse complement strand
ATAAAACTGAAATGTCTCTCACAAGTTCACTGCCTAAATCTTAAAGGCCTCAGAGACACACAAATTACAATAAGTATCTTCAGCAAACTGCAAAACACATTACTGGTGCAGGGGCTAGTAGGACTGGGTAGTAATCTGAGCTTCTAGATTATTCCATCTTTTCTGGTATTTAAACCCTGTGTTTGAGTGGGGATGCACTTGTTTGCATGTTGAGCACTGCTGCTGCACTGATTTAACCCATTGCAAGGAATTCTAGCTTCAAATTTTCCCTTACTAGCATTCATTTGATCCTGAGGTAGTGAAGCTTCTTTACAGCCTCTATGCAAACACAAGCTACTGGTATCCATCTCAGATCTTTCCACCTTCACCTCCCTCACTGATTGTGACAAATATGGATGGACAGTTTGCTACAGTTACTCCTGCCAATCTGGGGAATATGGGCATCCCAAAACAGTGTAACAACTGTCTCATGTACACAGGCAACCCTCTCTTACTACCACCTACTGTAGGAACACAGTTTGTGAGCGATGCAATTACATTAAAAACATGGAGTCTATGCTCTGCCTTCACAAGCCAGTATACCTGGCACTGAGAAGGCTGTCTGCACAAAAAATCACACCTCAAACATCACCCACACTAACACTACACACATCCACATATGCGAAGGTTCTTAACAAAAGAGACCTCCAAGACAAAAACACATGCAAAGTCCACAGCCTACAACACCACACACCACACATAGTCCACATATCTGTGTCTCACAGCCATTAAGGCTTAACCATAAACCCAATATATTAATCATATGTTATAATATGATTGTTAAAAAGCAAATATAATTTGTATGCAGGGCTGGGAAAAATACAGCTTCATAAGCCCACAGTATTGCTGTTTTTTTAATTGCATTCTTTTAGTATGTAATATGAGAGAATAGTACATGTTGCATGAAGTGAGGTATGTAGTAATACAGAAAGGAATTTGTTAGCCTGACTCCTCTAGGCTAAGAGTGTGTTGTTGCTAAAGCAGCTTTGAAACATCTAAGGTCAGAAACAAGACCCTTTGGAAGCAGGTGAATCATGTATAGGAAGGTGTTCACTTGAAGTCTAAAGCGAAAATCAGGGATGAGAACATTTGCAAAGTTTTCTATAGGACACAGTCATTATAACGTCATGAAATTGCATGAGCAGTTTGATAAGAAAATGTATAAAATTACAGTTTTTGTATGTAAAGTGAGAATGCTTCATCAAGAATTATGAAGACTAATTCCCAGCACTGTAAGAATAAAATTTCTGTTTGCACATCCTGAACTGTTGTTCCTGACTAAAGGCATATAAGGGAAATTCTTAATGTTATTTATTTAAGACTTTAACATACTAGCCTTGGCAGAGAAATTATTTTGTAAGGGAAAAAGGTTGGTTTGTGTTTTTTTTTCCTTTCTCTCTTTTAGACAATTTTAGCAAAATGTAGAATAAGTGAATTACTGTGTTTGTAGAATAAATGCATAACTGTGTTTGTAGTATAAGTGCATGACTGTGTTTGTAGAATAAATGCATAACTGTGTTTGTAGTATAAGTGCATGACTGTGTTTTTGTTTGACTGAGTGGTTGTAAGATATACAAGTAATAGTGGGAGGACCCCACAGTAAATGAGTATAGTAAATGTATGTGCGCATACAGCAAAGGACAAATTAACACAAGGAGGCGCTTTGTGTCAAGGGTGGTACCCTCAGGCTTGAAAGGTAAGAAGTATGAGAGAGGTTTTTTTTTTTATTCTGTCAATGTATGAATGTATGAGAGAAAGAAAAGAAAAAGTTAAAAGCTAAAAATAAAGTTAAAAAAGTTCATGAGCCCACTGCATGATTGGGATGTAGACTATACAACAAGTTCATGAGCCCATAGCATGATTGGGACATAGACTATATACTGTTAAAACAAATTCATGAGCCTACTGCATGATAGGACGTAGATGTATGCGTTGTTAAAATAAATTCATGAGCCCAAAAGCACATTGGGACTTAACAGTGTGATTGTGTAAAAGTACCCTCAGCGGGTCTGAAAGAGTGGTCAGTTCTGGACACAGTACCCATCCACCCTGTTATCCCGACCGCAATGCTGGAGCTGTAACGTTTGAGCTCGTGGAGGAACGAAAGCAAGGGGGTGCTGTGGGAAAAGGCTGATCGAAACCTCTCCTCTGTTGCTGCATGGTGACAGACTTCCTACCCTTCCCTGCCTGTATGGTGTGTGGATTACTACAGTTATTTTCCGTCTTTGGAATTGCCAGAATCCAGGAGTTGTAAGGTAAGCCTAACATTTTTATTATCACTGATTTATAAAATAAGAAGAATGGGAGCAAAGATAAGCAAGCAAGATCAAATCCCTGAAAAGGGAACACCTGCATATTTTATGTATTTTAACTATGGGAAGGAAAGTTGTAAATATTTGCATGACTGGTTTCAGCTTACTAAGAATTGTGCTGGTGGGGTATTTCCATTAAATGGAACTTATGATAAGACTAAATTGCTGACATTGAAAGGTATTTTGGAAGAAAAGAAAAGCAAAGTAAGTGGAGAACAAATGACAGCATTTTATTCTTGGTACAGTGAAGCACTTAAAAGGGAAAAGGAGTCAGCATTAACAGGGTTGCAGGATGTTAAGAAATTGTTGCAACAAGTAAAAGAGGTTAAAAAGGCAGCACAGGCCAGTAAAAAGGGATCCCTTTATCCTGTCTTAGCAGGTTTGGACCAAACTGAGGATGGCCAAAAAGCAGAAACTTCTGAAGAGGATGATAATCCTCCAGTAGCTACTGCACCCCCACCCCCATATGCACCAGTACGGGTACCTCCTGTGCAAGACTGTTGTTTCTCAGACCCCTACCTTTCGGTCTACAGTCCATTGGACACCCAGTTCGCATGATACTGGTACATCTCAGACTGGTTCCCCTGTTCAATCTTCATATTCTGAACAGCATCTGCAGTCAAGGGGGGTTCTTCTTTCTATCCTTCTCAGGTAGCTTTTACTTCCCCAACAGGGGCATTAATATTTGGCACTCCTGTATCACACCATACATCCTCACATGACAGGGTACAACAAGAGATTACAACCTCTGGATGGGATCTAATGGCACCTCTCAGAGAAATTTTGGGGGCTAACAATAGGGAACTTGTTCATCATCCTTGGACCCCTGCTGATTTGCATACTTTGTCTAAAAACTTTCCAAATATTAGAGACGATCCATTAAAATTCAAAGAAGAATTAAAAACTATAATAGATTGTTACAATCCTACTTTGACAGATTTAAATCAACTGCTGAGGGTAGTTACTTCAGATGAAATAAGAAAGCAGTTACTGGAAAAGGCTGAAATAGATTTCACTCTCATAGGAAGTGCATTAACAGATAAATGAACAACATTGTTAAACAAGATTACAGATGGGTGTCAAGTTAGGATTGACTGGTCTAAAATACAGGCATGTAAACAAAATAAAGGGGAAGCCCCTGCAGACTATTTGAGTTGGCTTAAAACAGTATTTGCTAGATATTCAGGAATACCAGACCCAGAAGAGCAAGCTAAGCCAGCTATTGCAGCAGCCTTTGTGCAGGGTCTGCAAGCCCCTGTACAAAATCAAACAAAGCAAGTGCTCATAGACTGGCAAGGAAAGGACTTTATTAAGTTCTGCAAATCACTGTACAGAGTATCAGGAAAAATGAAGGAAGGATACTGAGGATAAGCTGTTAACTTTACAAACCAGGCAGCTGGAAATCCCAAGGGGACAAGGTAGAAGCAGGGGGAGGGGTAGAGGAATTGCTAGAGGATTTAGCAAAAGTGCTGGTCAAGGGGAACAAGGTGCAGCTGGTTGGCAACAACGAGCTAGCAGTGCCCCTCCAGCTTCATCTAATACATCTTGCTTTAATTGTGGAGAAGCAGGACATTGGAGAGGGGAGTGCCCACTCAGGCAAATGCAAAGAGTCCAAGACACTTGGACTGAGTGGCAACCAAATTATAATAATGCAGTTTTTCCTCCACCATCTCCTCAGATTGGAAGGAGTCAGGAAGCTCCATACTGACTAGATCAAAAAAATAATACAGAAGTGAATCTTAACCCTCTACTACCAATGGATCAAAATGGGCCCTACGTTAAGATGAAAATAAATTCAAAGAAAACCTAATTTCTGGTGGACACTGGAGCTACTAGGTCAGTGCTAAAAATTACTTCAGATAATCAAATACTAGTATCAGAAAACAAAGTAAAGGCAGCTAGTATAACAAATACTATGGTTATGTATCCTGTTTCAGAACCCATCCCCATTTCTTTAGGTCCGATTGAAGAAAAGCATTCTTTTCTTCTGAGTACTACTGCACCAGTAAACCTACTAGGAAGAGATTTGTTATGTAACCTAGGTTGTACTATTTACTGTACCCCAGAAGGGGTGTATCTAAATGTTCCAACAGAATTGGAGGGGGAAGTATTGGCAGTTTTAGCAGAAGCTGAGGAACAGCCTGCTGGAAGCATACAGACAGATGGAGAGTTACTAAAGCAGGTACCTGCCAACTTGTGGGCTAAGCATGCAAATGAAGTAGGTATACTGAAATCAGCAGAACCAGTAAAAATAAAATTAAATCCATCAAACCCTCTCCCCAGAGTTCCACAATATCCACTAAAGCCAAAAGCAGAGCAGGGAATCAAACCTGCAATTCAGTCTCTAATACATCAAGGAATAATAATACTAGCTAAAAACACTTGTAATACTCCTATTTTTCCAGTGAAAAAGTAAGGAAAGGATACTCATAGATTTGTCCAAGACTTAAGGGCTGTAAATAATGCAGTTCTACCTACTTTTCCTGTTGTTCCAAATCCAGCAACAATACTGAGTTGCTTACCACCTACAGCTAGTTACTTTTCTGCGATAGATTTATGTTCAGCATTCTTTTCCATGCCTATTCACCCTGACAGTCAGTTTTTGTTTGCTTTCACTTATCAGGGATAGCAATACACATGGACATGGTTGCCACAAGGATATACTGAATCTCCTTCATTATTTTCTCAAATTCTAAAATAAAGATTTGGAGAATGTGACATTTCCGGGTGGGTCTGTGTTAGTACAATATGTAGATGATTTACTAATAGCATCAAACTCCTTTCAGCAATGTCAGCAGGATACCTTGCATCTTCTGACTATTCTTGCAGAAAGGGACACAATGTGTCTAGAGAAAAACTACAATTGTGGTCATCACAGGTACGTTATCTTGGTCATTTAATTTCCCAGGGTAGCAGGCAAGTGTTACCATCTCATATTGAAGCAATATCTAAGGACCCACGTCCGATTACTCAGTGACAACTTAGGTCTTTCCTAGGTATGACAGGATACTGCAGACAGTGGATCCTTAACTATGCAGAAATTGCCAAACCTTTGACAAATCTTTTAAAGCAGGATACACCAGAGCCTCTCCTTTGGAACAGTGAAGTGGTAAATTCATTTCAGAACTTGAAGCAAGCTTTAGCTACTGCCCCAGCTTTAAGGTTACCAGACTATGATAAGACTTTTATTTTATTCTGTCATGAAAGAAATGGATTTGCACAAGGAGTACTTGCCCAAAAACATGGGGACAGCTATCATCCATTGGCTTATTACAGCACAGCACTTGATTCTGTTGCAAAAGGTTTTCCACCTTGTTTAAGGGCAGTTGCCGCTGCTGCCATTCTAGTTAATCTGGCACAATCGTTGGTGCTTAGGAATGATCTTACAGTAGCTGTCCCTCATTCTGTATCATCTCTTTTGCTTAAAATGAAAACTCAACCACTCTCGACTGCACGTCTAACTAGATATGAACTTACACTGTCCTGTTCTAAATTCTGCATCTCTGTTGCCTACTGCTGAGGATGGTGAAGAGCATGATTGTGTGGGTGTAACTATTTGCTTTCTCCTAGGGAAGACTTAAAGGACACTCCTATACCCAATGCTGACATGCATCTGTTTGTGGATGTTTCCTGTGGAAGAGATCAAACAGGAAAGTTGATCTCAGGAATAGCAGTCTGCACCGAGGAAACAATATTGTTGCAACAAAGAATAGAGGGTGTTCACTCTGCTCAAACAGCTGAGCTAGTGGCTTTGCAAAAAGCTTGTGAGTTAGCCAAAGACAAGGTGGCCAATATTTTTACAGACAGCCGTTAAGATTTCTGGGTGGTACATGACTTTGGGCAACTTTGGAGAGAGAGAGGGTTTTTAACCTCTTCAGGAAATCAAATTAAAAATTCAGGGTACATAAAATCATTGTTAGATGCACTTTTGTTACCTAAAAAGCTGTCTGTAATCAAATGTTGTGCACATCAAAAGGGACAAAATATTGTTACCAAAGGTAATAATTTGGCAGACCAAGCAACTAAACAAGCAGTAGTAAATTGTTGTAAACATCTTTGTATGTTAACAGCAACAAACTACAGCAGTAATGATGTGTTTGATTTTGCAAAGTTGTCAGCCTTTCAAGCTGAAGCATCACAGGGAGAAGTTCTGAGGTGGCTCAAGGATGGATGTAGAAAATCCTCTGATGGCATATGGTGACATCCGGACGGCCGACTGGTGGCGCCTGCCTCTTTGCTACCTTACCTAGTAAGGGCATATCATCTACCAGCCCATACAGGTAAGAGCTTTATTTAATCAAATTACCCAAAGTTGGTATGCCCCTCATGTCTCCTCTTTGATACTTCAGTATGTACAAAATTGTAGTATTTGTTTGGAATATAACACAAGCAAATATGCCAACAGCAAATCTGCATGTTTACCTCCACCCTGGGGACCTTTTGTTAATATACAGCTGGATTTCATTCAGATGCCTAAGACTAATAATTTACAATTTATTTTGGTGGTAGTGTGTATGTTCTCAGCATGGATGGAAGCTTACTCATGTTGCAAAGCTGATGTAGTCACAGTTATTAAAAAATTATCTGATTATATACCAAGATTCGGTATACCCAGCATTGTTAACAGTGACCAGGGAACTCATTTTAATAATAATCTGTTTAAAAAGTTATATAAAGCTTTTAATACTAAGTTGAGTCTTCACTGTCCCAGCCATCCCCAGTCATCTGGATTAGTGGAAAGAGTAAACAGGACCCTTAAAAATAAAATTTCAAAGATTTGTGTTAAAACCCACTTAAAGTGGCCTGAAGCCCTTCCCTTAGCATTGATGAGTATGAGGGCCTCACTGAATGCCACCAGGAAATTGAGTCCATATGAGATATTAATGGGGAGACCCATGGCCTTTCCAGCTACCCCTCCAGTGGGAAATGCCGATTTAACTTTGTCAGATGATGCTATGATTTCTTATTGTAGGAGACTCCTCAAAATTTTGCAGCAATATCATCGAACAGTAAGAGCAGCGTTACCAAAGCCTCCTGACCAACCCTATCACCAACTACAACCAGGTGATTGGGTTTACGTTAAAACTTTGCAGTGGAAAAACTGCCTGAGCCCGAGGTGGAAGGGGCCTTTCCAGGTCCTACTCACCACTGTAACCACAGTTCGCTGTGCAGGACTATCAACGTGGATCCATTTGGCTCATTGCAAGAAGACCTGTCATGTACGGACCCCAAATGAATTCATCGCAGCCAACAGAGGGAGACTGAGGTGTGACAGATAAATCATCTGCTCAGTGAGAAGGTCAACTTCAGTAGCAGTCCATGATGAATCCAGTGACAACACGTACTTTTGCTTTGTTTCTGCTGCTGTTCCCTTCTATAAACTGGTCGAGACAAAACAGTTTCTTGCTGGTCCTTTGGCAATATGCCAAAAATCTAAACAAAACAAACTGCTGGATATGTTTATTTATTTATTTATTTTATTTTACATTTGTTGACCGGGCTAGTCTAGCTGGATATATGTCCATTTTCAGTAGAGGCCCAGGGAGATAAGCTCCAATCAGTTCAAATGAAGTTCACATATACAGCAGTACATATTTAAATTGCGATCTGTGGTGATCGTTCCTACCCCTGGTTGCCTACAGACTGGTTTGGATGTTGCTTTTAGGCTATATTACTCCTGCGATTCAACATAGCTAACTAACTTAATAAATACATGAATAAATGAATTAAAATCACTTTAATGACATTCCTCATTTTCAGAGTCTCATTTTACTCATTTGAATTACTGATACCCATGCACTGTAATGTACCCATTCATAGTACCATGCTTATTTTAATGTTTACTGATCCATTAATTGTTATATTGCTATTTATTCATTTTTCTCTGTTTCAGACCACTTCTCACACCTTTCTCATTATTTCTTCCTTTCTCTTATCACATCTGTTTTCTGCTGTTCTTTTCATTTCCCTTATATGTACAGCTCTTCTCATCCCATCACATCTCATTTCCTAATCTTGTCACATCTCTCCACATCTTCCTACACCATTCATTCTCTAATTCCTGCACTGCTATTGTTCTCCATATTTTCTAATGGATGACCCTTTTAGCATTACCTCTTGTTTTCACATACTCCCTTCTCCCTATTCTGTTAAATATCATTATATCATTTCTTTATTTCCACTTACTCCTCTCACTTCATCTCCTTCCACTTCTTTGTATATGGCTCCCTATCCAACCTCCCATAATTGATAACACCATCATTTCTTCCTGTTCCCCTCCCCTCTCCCCTTCATACAGTAACCTGGGCATGCACATTTGCTCTTCATTACTAATTCTTCTACTGCATGTTTCACTCCATTCAGAGATCACCTCCTTCCATAGTCTGTTTGCGTACCCATATTCCAAAACATATTAAAAATTTCTGCCTCCACCTTTCTATATCTCCAACAATTAACATCCACTTCCTTGCATTCCTTCTTTAGTCTGGCTGGTGCATACCTCTCAAGTGTACCTCAGGGTAAGGAATGTACCTCATTTGGGGTCTTAAAAAGGTTCATGTTCCTCAAAGTTCCACATTGAAAGGCTCTGTCACACATTCGGGGTTAGGAATTTTTTAACTGATATCTATGGTAAGTTGAAAAGAATCATATTAATTCATTAAAAGATCTTTTTTATAAGTAAGACCGACATATGTTAACTATTATATGACCCTCCTAGTTGAAGTTGTTAATAAGCTGTTAGCATGTGTTCCACGTTTTGCCCATTTGTTCCACATTATGAGGGCTAGTCTTCCTCATTTCAGAGATGGAAGGTTGAGAGCTATGGGCTGGTTTAAAAAAACAAAAAAACAAAAAAACAAAAAACAAGATCAACAACAAAAAACTCTGATTTGTATATATGGAAGGCAAAACAAGAACAACAGCACAAAAACTTTGATTTGTATATATGGGTGCTAAATGGGCCACTTCTTAAACTGTTTAATATCTTCAGTGTGTCATTAGACCTTTTTATATTCTAGCTGTCTCCCTCCTCTCATTCCCATCATTTTGTTAGCTCTTGCATGTTGATTATCCCCTTATATATTAATTTTTTTCTGCTTTCCCTTTACCATTGCTTTTATTTCTGTTGTAGGATAATATCTTTAAATCTGTTTTCCTCCTGCTCCCTGTCTTCCCTTTTATACTGACATTTTATTCTGCCAATCAGTCTGCTCTTTAAATGCAACTGTCCCTTTCCCATCTTGATCTTAACCTGCATCCATCCTTCTTTTTTAAATATCTGTTTTGCCTGCAAAAAAATCTCATCCCAGTCTTCCTCCACATTCCCCTCTTTTAATTTTCATAAGTTCAGATGCCAGATGTCAGATATCCAGTCATTTTTATGCATTCTGACATACTTCTCAAAGATCAGATTTCATTAAGATAAACTTATTGTATCAATGTAATATGGATAATGGAATCTGCACTCTGAGAAAAATCTAGCTTCTCATAAGGTAATGTACAATTCATAATTCTGTGTGTGGCCTTTGCTTTGGTCTTGGTTTACTTGACTATACTTGATAACAAAGGAAAATTTTCCTAATCTTGAAATAGTCTATATAACAGTGCAATAGTCTTTTACATGCTAGTACTATACCTTTATACTTTACTCATATTTCTATGCAGTTTCACAAACCCATTTCCACTTGCATTTTTCTTTTTCTTATAATCCAGTCTTAGTTAAGCCCTTAAACATAGCATGCAATTATTTTCTATCACTGTTATCCATTTGAGCAAAATGTATAATATCCTGTCAGTGTTATTTCATTTTTTTTGTCTCATTTCTTATGGCTATTATGTAATGTACTCCTTATTCTATACAAATGAAGCCTGCCTTATCATCATTGAGTACTAATAATCAACCAAACCTTCAGGGAATAAGAGTGACTGTCAGTATAAAATAAAACTAATGAAAAAAAAAAGAACACACACATTGCTGCAAATTGCCAGCTAATGGCTTTTTTTGTATTTTAGCGCTTTCATCTTCTTCAAATAAGACCATCAGAAAACACAAACTATCCCCACCAATCAAATTTAAACTACCCTTTATCACATGACTCTATATCACCAATTACTCACTCTTTTATATTTAAAAATATATGTTTAAATATTTTGCAATACTTTAAAACATACCATAAAGAAATCTACTTTATATTCTATAATAGAAAACATATTATCATAAAAATCATCAGAAAGTTGATTAAAAACAAAATATTAAACATACATTGGGAAATGACTAAGTGAAAAAGAACAAGTGCAAACATACAAACAGAGGAATAAAAATCTTACACTATCAAAATTTTACTGCTCTCATGGCTAAACTACTTCTAACTGATACTTTACCTTTAATACCAGAGTTTCTTGAGGCATCCAACATCAATTGCCAGTGCATTCTTTTTATATTCTGTTTTATTCTCAGAGTCACCACCTCCACTAGGTATAGGCATATTCTCCAGAATAAAAATACAAACCTTTTAAAACTGATATATATTTTTAAGTGTCTACTTAAAGCATTATTCACATCCTCACTTCTTATACTAAATACATTCTTGTATATTTTGTTTTAAGGGCCTTTCTATTTTACCAGTAACGACTATGTCACATAATAAACAACTAGCTAAATAAATAATACCCTTTGTGTTACAATTGCATTTTCCATTGCAAGAAATAATACAGGGAAAACCTGGTACTGTCACCCAACTAGTATAATTCATATATTTACATTGTTCACAGGTACCACTTTTTGACATTCTTCCATGGTGTTATGATCCTCTGTAATTTCCTCAAACTTATTATTTAAATTTGGTCCCATTTTATAAACAAATTTTGGACCTTCCTTAAGATATTTAAAAAAAACTAATCTAATTGTATTTTACCAATTTTTGATTAACATTTATTTTATTTTATAAAAGCTATTACTATATAATAAAAACATGGTTAACATAAAATCATTCCCATTATTTGCCCTGTCTCTAACCAACCTTAATGTGACACTATTACTATAGTCTGATATTAACCTTGTCCACATGAACGTTAGAATTTATGTTATTAATCCTACCTCTGTTATTATACTTACTTACAACTTTAAATTAGTTTAAAACTACTCAGTCTCTTAATTAAGAAAGATGAATGAAAAAGAGAACAAACCATTGAGAGAGACACTTAAAGTGTTTGAGAAAAAATCATCTCTCTCCCTCAATGTACAGTATAGCTAATATCCAAGTGCAAAACGATAATATAGTCAGGGATGTTGGAACCTGGGTTGATAACTTCCTCTTCTTCAACCACTGTGTAGAAATAGTAATAACAAAACTCTTCTGTATGACATAACTAATATCTATGGATGTATTATACAGATCATAAGGAGTTAGCATACTTCTTTATGCAGGCCTAACTGAACTGATTATTGAGTAAAATGTCCCCTTCAGAATGTACCTTTTATAGACATATTAACCAGCTAGAAAGGCCCCAGAGGATCATAAATAAGAAGTTTGGTGGCTGAAAGTCTCTAATTTACCAGGAACAGCTTGAAGCACTACCGTTTTACTAGGTTTCTTATAAGCTCTTGCATTTAGGGTGATTCTTGTCATTAAGGTATTCATATCTTCTCAGGTTAAGTAAAACTATGGACTTAAATCTCCACCATTACATAAATAAAATGTGCTGGAGAGACAAAAAAAAATATTATGCAAAGTGTACCCCACCTCTGGAACAATCTTCTCTTCCAAAGAAAACAAAGTGATATCCCAGAATCCTTCAGGTTAAATCTGGTTGATTGGATTATTAACCATGAATTTACTCAGTAACTGACCTACTTTACCTTTCTTGGGAAGGGGTTACAGGATGAGGGTGGGTGATGGCAAGGTATAAATGGTCATGTGACCCAATTGCCTTGTATTTCCTATAAACCTATGATCATATACCATACCTTTTTCCTTCCAATTAATTAGTATATGTCCATAATGTTGTCTTGAATATGAATAGGAAAGAAGACAATAGGGATTCTGCTTTTATAAACAATATATATAACACATGCCCAGACTGTGACTTAAATATCACTGACAAGGGTATAGGATTTCTTACAGTCTGCCATTTTAGGACAAGCCATTACAATTACTCTGCAACTGCTTTCAGTTTGCTTTACCTGGAGGTGCTACTTTTTATTCAATTATAACTGTTTTACACATCACAAAAGGAATACGCATTCATGCCTAAACTAAGTGAGCAATATGATCAAGGCTTATTAAAACAGTCGTGTTCATTAATTTACTGCCATGGCTTGATCAGTATGCATATGAGGAGGACTACAGCTGGCAAACGTAAATACAGTGGATACCTCCCAGTCTGTGTACAGAAAGAAGAATGCCCTGATATGATTATATAAAAAATAATGTTAAGATTTAGCTTTCTTCCACTGCAGATATACCACTGGGCATTGACATTTATTCAGCAAGATAAGTCAAAATGCTACGGCATATTATATGGTGCCATTAGATACTATTGCTTCTTAAGTTTCTTATTTATACAAGAACTTGTTGATCAGTCAGTGCTACTGTTAAGACTGTCAGATGGTGTATTATTTTACTTTTTTGCCATGGTCTGTTTAAATATACATTTTCCTTATCTGTTTCCTCATATTAGATGCCCCTCTTTTAGTATTGCTTCATTTCATTACATCAGAGAGTTACGTAGAATTGACCTGGTCTCTCCAATATCAGAAATACCCACATCTTGCAGTGGCTCACTTCTGTTCTGTGCAATAAACAGAATTTCCAATGTTCTTTATTAAACCCAACTTTACTATAAGTGTTAATGATCTCAGACTCTTTGTTCTACTCCTACTCAGCATATCCTTTGGGCTGTGAATACCAAAATCTATTTTCTGAAGAACATGTGTAGTGGAAGAGGTACAACATGTGGCCTCTTCTTGTGGTCCATAAAATCTTAATAAATTTAACTGTGGCAAAGTATGCTATTTTGGAGTTTGCATGTAAAACACGTTTCCTGTACATTTCATATTTCTCAGCATTCCTACTAGGGCTGAATGACTATGTCACATTTTTTTTTCTCTTCAGTGCAATGGGCTGCATTCAGCATGCTAAATTTAACTGCACTTATTTATTCTGGTCGCTAATGTGCATTACAGTTCCTGCCTTAAATGTAGCAGAGTTTCTGCTGTCAGTACTTCTATATTCATGCTGCAGGCATGTGGAAGTTAAATGTCAGCTGTTTCTCATACCTTCCCCCCACATATAGTATGCTGGCTTTCAAGTAGAAGACAGAAGTTTCCAGGTCACTTGCTTAGAGGACTAGCATCTTATCTATATAATGTGTTTGTCAGTAAGTCAGTCTTTTATCATGAAATGTTGCTTTCTATGGAATAAACAATTTAGAGAACAAAATAAGCAGACAGGCACTGTACAAACAAAATATATACAACTATACAAACTGAAAGTTCCTACATCAGGACTTTTTCAGCAGGTATACTGTCAGAAATCAGATATTTTTATTTGAATGAACCTTTTAAATTGTTGCCACAGGTTTTAATAATATTTTCTGTTTAAGACCCTCGCCCATTCGTAGGAAGCCAATATGGAGTAAAGTCTTGTTTTGGCGTACAGCTGAATTCAGGAAGCAAACAAGACCATTTTGAATTTTTTTTCAAATTTGACCATTTATTTCAGCTTACATTACAAGAAGCCCATCAAAATGTGAAAATCAAAATCATGTGCTAAATTTAATTATTTTAAACCTTACAGCACAAAGTGCACATCCAAATGTCAAAGGGGAAACAGCATGATCTGATAGCAAATCACTTCCCTTTATCTTCTTTGTGAATAAATTCTGTCTTTACTGCTTTTTATTTCTCATGACAAATTGCATTTTTTCCATAATAGGCATTTCCATGGAACCAAAATGTAATCTTACAATAAGAAAGTGACTTGTATAATTTCTATGAAGAGATTAAAAGATGAGCAGTTGTAGAAACTGAGTTTTTCATTTGGTAAGATACAGCTCAGTAAATGGTAATATTAAATATAGTGACTTGCTGATCCTACATGACAAAAGATGTTGCTACTCAAGATACAGCTATTACTTTTACATGAATAAGAAGTAGCTGAGAATGGCATATTATCTGAATTGCGAGCTCCAAGGTTAACAGTAATAAAAGAGTACATCAGTATGCAAACAAATTCATAAGTGTGTATATAAAGGGTACTACACATGCTTAGTACAATATTGCAGTGTGTTGCAAACTATAGCAACAATTTAAAAAGTGTTGAAGCAGTTAGATATATAACACCACTGGCAGGGAAAGCATAACCAGACTGAAGATCCCGCTGCACTATAGTAATCGTTCCTACAGACAAACTTTGAGGTGTGCACCATATGAAAATGCACCAAATATAATAAGCTTCTAGAAAAGGGAATTAGATGAAGATAATTGTGCAAAATAAGTGCCAACAAATGTCTGGCAAATCAAACAATTGATGTACATATGGATCAGGAACTTAAATCAAATTTCAGTTCTATAAGAAAAAAAGAAGTAGTTTGAAGATAAAGAAAATGGGGTCAGTGCACAGAGTTTGCTAGTAACATGACTGGAATGTACATCTTAGACTCATCACAGAAACACCACTATACTGCATGATTACAGAATGCAGTGGGCTCCCTGCTGAAAGAGTCTCCTTCCCATTAAATATCCTCACAAACTCTAAAACAAGTGTAATACCCCCCCCCATCCAATCATTAACTGCACTTCAAAAGCTCAAGATATCTTTCTTAAGAACAGACTACACCCTCCTTCTTGGGCCCCTACAGTTTCATAGTAGCAGAAAACTTGCACCAAGATATTGAAAAAAATGCAACAAAAGATTAAATTCCACCCACATGGACTTTATGAAGTCCATGAATAAGCACACCAATGACAGCCACCAGTGCCATTGCTTTGGCAATCATGTCTAATCTGCCTTCTTTAGCCTACCAACTCTGAAACTCCAGTCTTACTCCCTTTATGTTAGACTTTAGTTTTATTACTAACTTGGAATTTATGGTTCTGTCTTACTTCTGTCAACTTTCTATTCACCAGCAAACCACTTTGCCCTCCCAGAAACAGCACTGCAGTATAAATGAGCACTCTTCTTTTATTTACCCTTTGTTGAACTGGTTAGTCTCACTTGGCTAGTAGCCTATTTTTAGGGGAGACCCGAGGTGGTATTTATATCCTAGGAAAAATTGGGCCAAGGCATTGGGGATCTTCTCTTACTCGCAGTCTGTATTTGTGTTGCTGTTGAAACATGAATATGTGTGTACATCCCATTCCTAGTGCAGAGTCAGCTGGGAGGACAGTATGCAAGATGGAACAGCAGCAGAGAGCAGAGGCAAATGCCAGCTCAGAGATAGTATGCAATGCTATGGAGGATTCAGAGGATGAGATTCAGAAGGGGCTGTTTAATCAAACTGATGAAGCAGCTTTACAGGAATGTGTGGTTACAGCCCTCCAGTCAGGAGAGTTGCAGGATGATTTATTAAAGGACTTAATAAATCAGAGTGAGATGGAGAATTAGGTTTCTGGGGTGACATAATGGAGGGGATAAACAAAGGGGATGGAAGAGAGATGCTGGAGGGAAACCGTAGAAAGAGGATGCATGCCGTTGTAGCAGCAGCAATGTCAGAAGGAGGGAGAGAGAGAGAAAAAGTGAAGACAGCACAAAAGGAATGTGTGAGTAAGGATACAGAGCAAAAAGGAAAAGGAACTGAACCAATATTAGGTATGGGACAATGTTATTTTGCCATTAAGAACAAAGGTCCAAGAGGCAAGAGCATTTATTCAAATTAACAAAGAGTAATTTTGTGATATTTTTTGAGACTGTGCAAACCATGGAAAGATTTTTGTGTGAATATGCAAAAAGACAGGGTGACAGTCTTTGTAATGAATATACAAAAAGGGCATCTTTTTGAGAGACTAAAAGAAAAGTTCACATACGGTTCTGAATGGAAGTAGATAGAGAACCTTTAAAAGAACATTTAAAAATGCATATAAATGAAAAATAGACATATCAAAAGTTTATGAGAATAGGGGTTTATGGACTGGTGCATGGACTGTAATGTTATTCAGAAAATGGAAATGGATAAAAATTGTACTTATTCAAAGTGTCATAAATTTGGTTGGTAATAGGGGTATTGCGAAATATTGGGGGCAGCCACAAACTTGTTATATATGTCGAAAAGAAGGACAATTAAAAAATAATTGTGACAAGAAGAAATGTTGTATATGTGATAAAATGTGGCATGAAACAAAATTTGTGAGCTTAAATTTTATAAATGCAAAAATGGGGCATTTATGTATGGACCATCAAGAAAAAGAGGAAGAGCTAAGCGATACAAACCAAGGTAAAGAGAAAGAGAAACAAATGATAGAGAAGGTGATAGGAATAGATGAAACTGTGAAAAAGCAGTGATGCTGAAAATTAATAAAGGAGATCAATCAGAGACAGAATTCTTAGTTAGTGATGAGGAGTACATAAGGTGGAAAATGGTAAGAGGAAGAAAGACTTTCACAGGTAGAAAAGTTAAGGATAGAAAAAGAAAATTCAAAGCTATTAATTTAAAAGAAAAAAGAAAAGAGAATGGATGAAGCGCTCCTTATAGGGGAATAGTATAGTGTGATATCTCCTTAACTAAGAAATAGAGAAATAAATAATTTAAGGATTCTTTCTGTGAATGTTAATAGTATGAAAATAATATTAGAAGAATAGCAATTTTAGAACGGTATAATAAATGTGATGTGGATATAATTATTTTGGAAGGCATAATGATTCTGACACAGGTACAAAGACTGCAAACACAAAATTATGGGATTGGGAAATAATATGGAATATAGTGAATGAACAGTATTCTGAAATAGCAATTCTATATAGAAGGGCAGTTAGATTTTTGTTTGTTATACTAGTAAAAATGGGTAGATCACCTATTGTAGATTTAAGGTGGCAAGAAAAAGTGAAGCATACAATTATTGTTCTATGACCATATTTAAATACATGGATATAATAATTGCAGGAGATTTTAATTGTGACTTAAGGAGTAATGAAAAGAATAGTTTTTAATAATACAGACTATAAGATACTTATGAAAATAACATAAAAATAATTCATTATATATTATATATATATATATATATATATATATATATATATATATATATATATATATATATATATAAAGGACCTAGACTCTTTTTGATAGGTGCAGTGGGATCTTTTACATCCACCTGAGCTACCACCAACTGAAGCAGATGGGGCCTCAGTTTAATGTCTTATCTGAAGGATGGCAGACTCAGAAGTGCAACACCCCCTTATACTGCAGTGCCAGCATTCAATCTACTTGGCTTGGGAGTCAAACCTACTAAGACTGCATATAATACACCAGACTCTCACTTTCTTACAGTCCTTTCCCCATCCTCCTTTCTCTGTCTCTGTCACTCTCTCTCCTCCTTTCTTCATGCTATTATTAATCTCTTTCTTGAACTGTTGTGACTCACCCAACTCTACTGTTTCCCATTACTATTTAGATAACTCACATATACATAATACTATAAAACTATAAAACATAGCTGTGACTGAGTATTTATATGTGACTTCACTGTAAAGTCTGTTGTCTGTTTTATTTGTATTCAGTTTTGTAAATATTTGCTTTTATGGCATCAGCATATTTATGTTTTATGTCTTATTGGCCCGGGTCATACATAAAAAGGGTCTTAGGATCAGTGTAATTACCTGATTAACAAATCTACAAATAAATATATAAATAAATAAGTAAAATAAAATTGAATGTTTACATGATAATAGTCATAGGCAAAGACAACAGACAGTTTATAGAAAAATGATTTATGGTAAAATACAGAATGTGTTTAATTGAGCTGGAAAAGTTGAATGCTTTCATATTGAAAAGCAAATGTAAGTAACAAACCTTTGGAGTTGGATATAACCTTCTTACCATGTGAAATGTTATTTTTTTATTTATTGACATTTGTTGACTGGGAAAATCTGACTGGGTCAGGACCCCATTTTCAGCTGAGGCCCAGGGAGAATAGCTCCAACAATTACAGAACTTTACACATTTATACAATATGGAATTGAGTTGCTAACAGTATTTGCACATAAGTAAGTTAAAATTGTGTTGATTCAATACAATAATAGAACATACCATAGTAAAACATAGAGATTGAATATAAGTGGTTATGGCTATTATTTTCAAGTAGATGGACACAGAAATTAAACATATGAGGGTAGAGAATAGTAAATTAAACATATAGAGGTATAGGTTTTTATTATGTTAAGAATAGTAAAGATAGAAAAAGGAAAAAAATATCTGGAATAGTGTGTGGAAAAGTGGTTAACAAAATAGATATACTATGCAATGTAGAATACATTAATTATAGATTTATTCAGAAGAAATAATAATAAAAATAATGATACTTAAATAATTTACTTAGATAATGCCTTAACAGCAGACAGGTAGAGAGATAGATAGATAGATAGATAGATAGATAGATAGATAGATAGATAGATAGATAGATAGACAGATAGATAGATATATAGATAGATAGACAGATAGATAGACAAATAGATAGATAGATAGATAGATAGATAGATAGATAGATAGACAGCTAGATAGATAGATAGATAGACAGACAGATAGATAGATAGATAGATAGATAGATAGATAGATAGATAGACAGATAGACAGATAGATAGATAGATAGATAGATAGATAGATAGATAGATAGACAGATAGATAGATAGATAGATAGATAGATAGATAGATAGATAGATAGACAGACAGATAGACATATAGATAGATAGATACATAGATAGATAGATAGATAGATAGATAGATAGATAGACAGACAGATAGATAGATAGATAGATAGATAGATAGATAGATAGACAGATAGATAGACAGACAGATAGATAGATAGACAGATAGACAGATAGATAGATAGACAGACAGACAGACAGATAGATAGATAGATAGATAGATAGATAGATAGATAGATAGATAGACAGATAGATAGATAGATAGATAGATAGATAGATAGATAGATAGATAGACAGGCAGACAGATAGATAAATAGATAGATAGATAGATAGATAGATAGATAGATAGATAGATAGATAGATAGACAGAGACAGATAGATAGATAGATAGATAGACAGACAGACAGATAGATAGATAGATAGATAGATAGATAGACAGATAGACAGATAGATAGATAGATAGATAGATAGATAGATAGATAGATAGATAGATAGATAGATAAACAGATTAGATAGATAGATAGATAGATAGATAGATAGATAGATAGATAGATAGATAGATAGATAGATAGATAGATAGATAGATAGATAATATGAGGGGTGAAGAAATGGGAGATAGAGTAGGATCAGAATGGAAGAGGGTGAAAGGAAGAATAGAGATAAGAAAGAAAGAGGTGGTGAAGAAGTCAGGTAATACGGAGGTTGTAAGGACTGAGTATGGTGGGGGAGGGTCAGTGAATGTAATAGGTAGATAAGGGTTAGTTAGTGAGTTAAGGTAGTTATCTATTAGGCAAGGAGAAAGAGCAGATATGAGTGTTGAGAAGTCACTTGTTTTAATGTAAGCTTTAAAGTCCTGAGTGAGTCCATGGCACTATTTGTAGGTAGGGTGTTGCATAGTTTAGCAATAGTGTAGGAGTAGAGATTATGACTGGCTGTTTTGTTAGGTCTGTAAATACCAAATTGTACATTATTTTCATACAAAAGGTAGGTTGCTTTTGCATTTTATTTTGTAACGACAGCCCCACTAATATATTTCTCAGAAGTGCAAATCCCTCTCATAACATCATGAAAGACTGAACTGAAAATGCCTCACTACCTATATTAATATATAGTTTATTGTATTTCCATGTTAAATGCATCCGAAGTAGTTTCTTACTTCCTAAGAAAGACAAGTTGTTAAACAGTTCTTGCCACTGGGACAGCTTACATTAAAAACTAATGCAAAATAATGTTGTATGGAAACCACAATGTAAATAAGAGCAGCTCATCTAATGAGGTAAATAGGGTTTGATTAACCATAATGCTCTGCAAATGTATGTAAATCGCTGATTAATACCTGTCTTAAAATCATTTTGGGTATACTTATAGAGAAAAACTGAGTAAGCAGTGAAATTAAAAAACCAAAAGGAACATAGTAATTTTTTTTTTTTTTTGCACAATCACTTGCAACTTCAGCAATAAATTGTAAAGTAAAGATGCTTCCAAACATGATAACTACATTTTAAGGGTGTGTAGAAGAAAACAAACTGCAGTAGATAAGAAAGGGATGAGAAAATACAATACAAACAATGACGGAAAGGTGGGAGGCTCGCATAACGGTTAACGGATTTACCTTACAGACACAAGGTACAGGATTTGATTTTCACATGGGGTAACTGGCTAGGCTTAAAATGGCCCAAAAGGGCAGTTAGCCCAGAACTAATCTATGAACCTTGACACTGGATGCTAAAATATGACATATGTTTTCAACACAAAACTTTTCCTCAATATAGAATGCACAGTTTGAAAAAAATATAGCTCAACTATAAGCAAAGAGCAGATGAAAAATATATGTCATATGTCTGCTTACAGGATCCACAAAACAGTATAACAGCAAAAACAGTAATAAAAGTGGGACATGAAAAAGAGCTGTTAATACTTTGCTTATGCATAGAGAACTAGAAACAGTTACAGACTTGTTAAAATCATCAAAGAGTATGGTTACACTGATAAATATGCCACACACTAATATTTACTGAAGAATATCCCTAGAATTACTGTTACTGTGGCATAGAAAATTAGTATGTACAGAATCCAAATATGTAAGTAATTGAAATAAAGTTTGTAATATCATAGGAGCTCCTTAATTCAGGTCTTATACACAAAACACATCGAAATGCATTATTGAAAAGCAAAGCATAAACTTCATGCCTAAAGATTTAATGGTCATTACATTTTCCAGTATAAGTGGAACATAAATCCTAAACAGGAGTAATTATATGCTCAAAAACTGCTTTATTTTATACAAATACTTCATCTGAACTGAAATGATTTTGACTTGGACACGGAAGTACAGAGTATTATTTCTATGTTTGTTGAATGTGGTTATGACAAGGAGTTTTCATTAAAACTGGAAATGATGTACATTCAAAAAGGGAGACACCTTTTGGACCCACACTTTAGTAGTGAAGCAGGAGGTCAGTCTAACATGCAGAGTCTAACCCCTAGACTTTGTCTTGACATGTCTGCAGATAGCCATATTGGTAGAAATACAGTTCAGAACAACTGGAAAACTATTGTGAAAACAATGATATTTTAAAAGTAGTAGGAGAGAATCCTGCCTTTGTGTATAAGAAAAACTATTGTATCAAGCAATTATTAGAAAAAGAAAACATTGAAACCCTTCTGCCCATTACACATAACAACGTAGGGACCTATAAATGCAATAATTATAATGCTTGTAGATACATCTATGAAGGTCCCTTCATTGCTTTACAACGCATTTCCTACACTATAGGGGCAAAGGCTAGTATACTTGTTACACAAAAGGAGTGGTCTATATAGCTGTTTGTTTGGGGTGCCCAAGCTTTTATGTGGGTATGACCACTAGAAACTTGGGCAAATGGATCAAGAAATGCATATATGTGCTATAAAAATAAAGGACAGCAATAATGCTTTGTACAGATACTCCTCCCAGTGTAACAAATATAAACAGGTTCTTTTTGCTGTTCTTGGACTTATTACTTTGGACTGGAGGGAAGGCAATTATAAAAACCCAGTAGAAAAAAGTGAAACTAGATGGCAGATTAAATTATTAAATATTTTCTGGAGAAGTCATATAGATGAAAGTGGTTATTCAATTTGTATAAGCTAAATAACTGGTTTGTCATCCTTGGAGTGGCTAGCAACAGACAGTTTTTTAGTATTCTTTGTTTTTTCACTGTTTTCTGGTTAATACTTCCATTTTTATTTATTGAACCGAAATGCCATTTGGGTGAATTTTGCATTTAAATTAAATGCCATTTAGTCAAAAGTGGTTGCAGAAATATTAGTTTATATCAATGATTTTATAGATGAAATTGAAGTTAAGGTTGGATTCAGGGTTAGCACTGATGTTCTGGGTTTGGTTACCATTAGGGGTTAGAGTGAGAGTTAAGTGTAGGGTTAGAAATATGGTTAGGTTTTATTTATTGCGTCTGGTTAACTTTACGATAAGGCCGATTTAGACAAGAATTGTAATTATGTGGTATGGTGGTACTCTGTACAGTATATACGGTGCTTTTTCTGTGTTCAAAATACTATACATAGTTCTGTGTATTGTTGTATAATGTACATTTTCCTTGACTGTGTTTCAGTAATATATATATATATATATATATATATATATATATATATATATATATATATATATATATATATCTCATAGTGTTTTTTTAACTATTTGAACTACATTATGTTGTTTTTAATTGCTTTGTTTTAAAAAAGATATGCTTGATTCCCATCAAAACATACAGGCAATTTGGAAAAAAAATCAATGAATTCAGTTTCTCTGTGGGTCTTAGTGTGCTTTCCACATAGCAAGTGGTATAATTACAAACCAAGTTAACTGATGTCATACTGTTATATTTTAGTAACTTAGATATCAGAAATTGTTTCATTCCTAATGTTATGTACATCTGCTTGACATAGGTACAAGGCCCCTTGAACAAATAATGTTGAAGGAATGGTTGCTGCCTGTACTTGGTTGGCTCTGACAACTAAATGTTCATAGTACCAGCTATATCCTTCTTCAACCTCAACGAGGGCATTGTCAAACTATTTAGCATATTTACAGCTGGGCAGGGGTTAAACTTTAATTAGAGAATTCAGAGATGTACCCCTGAGATGGAGACTCTGGTCAGGATTCATAAACATTGAGCACTATTGAGTAAGGTCTGTAAGCATTTGAGATAAGTATCAAAGTGTATTGTTATTCATAAACACTTCTACATAAGAGCTTAAGTCTTTGCACATGCTCAAATGGCACTGTGTAGCCACATCAGTCTGTGCACAGAGTATGCATGCTAGGTCGAGACCAGATGTGTCAAGGTGTTAGAGTAGGAGTGTTAAAGTTTGGGTAACATGTAGCAGCTATCAGTGCATAGCAGGAGGTGAGAACAAAGGTAGGAGTTAACGTGTAGTTGGTTGACTGACAACAAACTCACTTAATGCAAGCTAATCAAGTTAAAGCTAATGACAAATGATAATCCGACAAATTGAGATACCATATGACTTATAGCAATAGAAAATAAAAAGTTTTGTAAAGTAGCTTTAAGTCATTAGCAGTAGGTGACAGGCTGCAAAACTCAGAAAATAAGAATTTTTATAAATGGGCTTTAACTTGTTAGCAATAGGTGGCAGGCTGCAAAACTCAGAAAATAGGTGGGGCAAGTCACCCTGCATACTTCATGCAGGAGACTGACTCCCCCCCCCCCCAACACACACACACACACACCTTCTGATACACATAAGTCTGAGATGGCACTATTAATTATTTAATAATTCATTTATTGACATTTGATTACAGGGAAAGTCTGACTGGGTGGAGCCCATTTTCAGTTGAGGCTCGGGGAGAAAAGCTCCAAAGTTTTATTTAAGAACAATAATTTTACAGTAATAAACCACCAAAGAAGTTATATGACTATGATTTAATAGTTAGTGAAATGTTCGCCAGTTTATACAGAAATTAAAGGAAGTGAGAGAAAAGCAGGCTTATGGTGTATTTAGAGAGAAAGCCTGGGAAAAGAAATTGATAGAAGTTAGGAAGTAAGTGAAGAAGGGAGAGGAAGGAGATGTAAGGTCTGAATGTTTTTTTTTTTCACATTTAGGGATATAGTTTACCCTGGTTTGAGCAAGAACAGAGCCAGCATTTGGCTAGGAAGTATTTCAGAATGATTTTAAAGGATGGGTGGGAGGGTATTGACCTAATAGATAGATAGATATAATGATCATAATGACTGACTGAAAACATAGTTGTGGAGAATGTTATTTAGTGGTGGACAAGCAGACTGATTTTGGATAATTTTATAGGTGGTAAGAAGCTGTATATATGTTTGTCGATGTGGTAGTTCTCACCAGTTTAGGCTTTTTAGTGCTACACAGTGGTGGGTTCTGAAAGAGGTATGTGCTGCAAATTTAACAGCTTGTTATAGCATTGTTCAAGTTTTTATTTTTGTGAAGCTTGGAGGTTAGTAAGGATGGGAGCACCATAAAGGAGTGTGGAGAGGAGATTAGTAGTGGCAAGTATGGTTTTAGTTGCACCAGTGAGAAAATATTTGGTTCTATACAGCAGCCCTAGTCTTTGATTAATTTTTCTTATGCAATTTTGTTTATGCAGGTCAAATTTAAGATTATCATTCACTGTCATCTCTATTAATTTGCTAAGAAAAGTGACTTCAGTGGTTGTATTATCAAGAGAAAGGACTTTAAATTTTATTTTTCATGGGATAGGGATTTGGGGGAAAATTGGTATTTTTTAGGGATGAACATGAATTTTAAGTTACAAAGCCATGATTCAGTTGCTGTTAAAGGTCCCTGAGTAATTTTTTTTTTGAGGTGTGCCATGTTGTCAGATGTGCAAATGAGTGTGAAGTTATCTGCATACCGTAATAGAAAGACTTGTTGTGTGGATGTGTGGAGGGTGTTGGTGAGAATGAAAAAGATGAGTGACCAATGACAGAGCCTTGTGGTACACAAGTGGTGACTGGAAGGTATGGAGAGACGTTGGAGTGCCATTTTACTGTCTGATGCCTATTGTATAGGTAGCTTTTGAACCATGGGAAGCTGGGGTGAGAGAGACCTAATGTGGACATTTGAAGTAGAAGTTTGCTGTGACAAGCTGTGTCGATGACTTTAGAGAAGTCTAGAAATAAGAAGGAGACTAGTTTGCCAGTATCTAGCATTATTAACAGTATTTATATAGGCTAGAAATGCAGTGTTAGCACTAAAGGAAGGACAGAATGGAGACAGGGGAACAATCCAGGTTCTATATGCTTCATTAACTAACCCAGCATAACACTCAAACATACGCAGCATGCTAACCTTATATAACTGATGTCTGGGACGCTCATCAAGCTCTCAATGATTTTTCCCACGATAAGAAGGTACTAGAAGTAAATGTAAAAAAGGATTAAACGTTGCTTAAAACTGAGGCATTGCAGGTGAAATGAGCATGGCAAATAAATAAGTTATATGGTAAAAGCAGAGTAAACAGGAAGGACACATTTTAAAGACAGCAGATAAAGGAAGAAGGGTGTTTAGTACACTTGAGATGTATGCACGGACAAGGAGGAAGTGAGTGAGAGAGGAAGGAGGTCGAATTGGGTAATTACTGAAATTAATGTAGCTGCATGAGTGATTTCAGACATCCTAAAAAGGAAAGTTTGGTGATATATAATTAGGAAATCTGTCTAGTGAATTACAAAGATCGACAATGCTGAACACAGTGTACTATATGCCATGCATGAAAATAAATTTTCCCTAAATAATACTAACACACATTTTTTGAGGGGGAACTTGTCCCCGTCACAAAACGGAGCTGACAACAACTCTGCACCACTGTTGAATATACAGTAGCTCTCAAGTCACACTACCTTGGAGTAAAGACAATATTTAGTATTCTGCAAAACGTATCATTCCTTCTGAGGTAGCATGAGCATATAATGAATTTAAGTTAGTGGGTTATGCTGGTGAAGCCCTTACACTGGTACATGCAGGGGGGGTCTTTGCCATCTCACTTAAAGAGTTCTTTTATTTATTTAACTTTTTAAATATCAGTGTTATTAGGGATTTGCTTTGATTAATTGCCTTTTATTATTCAAGATGCAAATAATCCTAAGTAGAAACTTTAATGGAACATTTAATCACATATTCAAATTACTGCTGTACAACACATTACCATATACTAGGGAATAATTGTTTCTGCAGAGAGGGAAGTTCCCCTGCAGCCTCCAATGTGGGGGTTCTGCCACCACACACTCAGTTTCTGTACGCACTAACTCTGAGTTGAACAACTCAAAGAAAAAGAAATAAAACTCACCTTTTCTTATTTTTCTAACTCCAGCAACTAAAACCTAAAGCACAGCATCTGCAATAAACAAAGTTCTGCTGTATAATATTTCATCCATGATGTGTTGTGGCATAATAGCAAGCCACACAATTAACATTAGTTATGTCCCACTTATCAACACTATTCTTTAAGGTATTAATCATAAACATTTTAGTATTTGTCACAAATTGATGCATTGTTTGCTATAGTTTAGGAAAGAGCAATTTATGTTAGAAATGTTTTATTATTTATTAACCTACTTTTATCATCTCTGAAGTAATACTTTTAATTGTGTATTCTAACAAATTGTTAACATTCTGAATGAACACGATTGTTATATCTAGCAGATGTAGCTTGTAGTGACATTAGGTTCAGGTCACAGTGCATTTAATTTACCTGAACTTTCAGTTAGCTTTTGGTTACAGTGTATTTTTCATTCCTGCTTAAGCAGACCTGTAAAATATTTTATAGAAACATGCAAAGACTTGTTCAAATGTTCTTTTCTAATTCAATAAGTACTATTACTGATATTATAAATATTCAGTAATCTGTACTCAGTATTTTCCAGTTTTCTTAATCAATTCTAAAAGCTACATATCTGAGAGGTTAGATAAACATTGATAGGAGAAGGGAAAATTTCTGAAGTTTCACGGACAGGTGAAAGCAGTGGTTAATTATTTATTTATTTATTTTACTTATTTATTTAAATTTGTTGACCGGGAAAGTCCGACTGGACACATGTCCGTTTTCAGCGGAGCCCCGGGGAGAAAAGCTCCAATAATACAATAGTAGTTTACAAAAAGTTCCAATAGTACATAGTAGGTTACAGCAATGATTGTCAGCTAACATACGATTGTAGTTATGCACTAAATACCCAGGGTAGAAAAAATTTTACATTCGTATGTACGATCACAATTATAAAGAGAAAAACAAAGCGTCATATAGTTAATATACAGAGGTGAGAAAAAAGTTACATTAAGATGAACAGTGAACAATTATTATAAGAAACAAACCTACATGTAGTTAGTTCCGGGGGGAGAGAGTAGAAGGCTTGAGGCCTAGGAGGCTAGTAATTTTACTGAGGAGGTTGAGGGGGAGCTATGAGTTAGTCTGGATTAGAACATTGGCAAACATTAACATTGACATTAACATTAACATTGGTTAAGAAGGGAGGTATGCACCTGGGGAAGTGAGATGATAGAAGTTAATACAATACGTGAAATGGAAGACAGCTGAGTCCAGTGGGATGAAAGGTAAAGGACAGGAAAAGAAAAAGTAGTGGCAATTTAAATGACTCTGGATAGGAGGCGGAAGGAGGAATACAGTAACAGATGAATGGAACTCTGGAAGAAAGCATCTAAGAATAGGATTATGGTACACTGAGGGAGGAGCTGTGCAGGATCTACAAAGAAATGTGGATAGCAGACCCAGTCCATGATGTCCAGATGCAGCTGGTACGCAGGAGGTATAAAACACTGGTTAAGGTGAAAATAGAGCATCTCTTGTAGCATGATAAGTTTTGAATATTGGAAAGGAAGGATCTAATCATCTTCAGAGGTGATGGCAATGAGGTAAGGTCAAGCAGCATTAAAGGATAATAGTCTGTCAAGAGGAAGTGTCAAACGCAAGTCCTCTGTAAATTTAGGAACCATGGTTATGTAACAGGGTAGAAAAATGCAGGGTTTAATAAGAAGATATCACTTAGTAAGTTGTCAGTGTTGGGGGTGGGAAAAATGAATAGCTGTAGTCTGGAAGGATGAGAGTATAGGAAAATAAATCAACACTTGAAATAAAAATATTAGGTCAGTAAGCAGAGTAAGTCTAGGAAGGAAAGGTAGATGGTTATAGCACATTAAATAGAAGCATGAGAAAAAAAGTTAAGGGTGAGTATGTCTGTATGTGTGGAGGGCGGGGGGGGGGTTGGTAAATGAAAGTCATTGGTGGAGCTCAAGGGGAGTGGTGTGATATTACTAATACAAGTAGGTATATGGAAGTCAATGAAAAAAAGGAATGGGGAGAGGGCAATGTTTAATATGTTTCAGCATGATTCTTCATTCATGTCAGTTTGGTGACAATGGTGGGAAGAGGGCAGGGTTTTTGTCATCATATAGTTTGTGCATTTCCCTACATCCAGTGTTAATCACTTGAAGTTATTGTGTATATTTAAATATAATATATATATATATATATATATATATATATATATATATATATATATATATATATATATATATATATATATATATATATATATATATATATATATATATATATATATATATATATATATATATATATATATATATGTATATATATATATATATATATATATATATATATATATATATATATATATAGGCCACAGTGGTGCAGTGGTTAGCATTGCCACCTCACAGTAAGAGGTTCTCCGGTTCGATCCTCGGCTGGGGTGCCTTCTGTGCGGAGTCTGCATGTCCTCCCTGTGGTCGCGTGGGTTTCCTCCGGGTGCTCCGGTTTCCTCCCACATCCCAAAGACATGCTGTAGGTGGATTGGACACTCTAAATTGGCCCTAGGTGTGCGTGTGAGTGTGCCTTCTGTGGAAGGTTGGGCGCCGGGCTGGCAACTCGACACCGTGAAACTCCACTGCCATTCAATGTGCGGACGAGGTGATCCGCTGTGGCGACCCCTAACCGGGAAAAAGCCAAAAGAAGAAGAAGAAGAAGATATATATATATATATATATATATATATGTATATTTGGATCATCTTGACTTAAATTGCTATGCAAATGCAATTGTTACAATTGCTAAATGCCAATAAAAATGTAAAATGAAAAAAATTGTTTTAACTGATTTGACTTTAGGGAATTGTTTCTTCAAAATACACATGGCTTTTTCTACAGACATGCATATATAGGAACTGAACTGACAGCAAAAGGAAAGTGAACCATGTCATCTGTTTGATTGTGCATCAGATCTTAATTCTGGTGCCTTTTAGCATCTGTTCCATGTATTATGAAGCTTTATGTGGTTTTAAAAATGCTGTGAGTCATCACTGTGCCCTTAATTGCATTCTTAACTTAGGTTATAACTTTCAGTTCTAATTATTTCATTTCCTTTTCATCTTTCCTTTCTTTTCTTTCTTTTTTTTTCTTGTTATCTAATCTAGCAGTACCTTGTCTAGCATTCAATATAATAGCTACTGAATTGTCCTTAACCTACAGCTACATTTTTCACATACCATCTTAAATTTTGATTTTCGTATATTTCCTTTTCTTTCTATAAAAGTACATTTTGCAATACTTATTTTTCTGTCTTTATAAATATAATTTTTAAATCCTAACTTTGATTTTTTTATTTTTTCAAGTACTTCTTCTTTTGGCTTTTCCCAGTTAGGGGTCGCCACAGCGGATCGTCTGTCCTCTCATGATTGGCAGTGGAGTTTTACTGTGTCGAGTTGCCAGCCTGGCGTCCAACCTTCCACAGAAGGCACACACACTCACACCTAAGGCCAATTTAGAGTGTCCAATCCACCTACTGCATGTCTTTGGGAGGAAACCGGATCTCCTGGAGGAAACCCACGCGACCACAGGGAGGACATGCAGACTCTGCACAAAAGGGACCCCAGCCAAGAATCGAACCGGAGAACCTCTTGCTGTGAGGTGGCAATGCTAACCACTGCACTAGTGCTGCTGCCCTTATCTTTTTTTTTTATTTTCAAGTACACTGACCCATTTTCAAACTTCCAGTTTTCCAATTGTTATTGAACTTTCTGTACAACCTTTTTAAAAATACTCCTATAAATGTTTCTATCATGTCCAAATTTCTTATCTTTCTCCTCTTTGTTCTGTTTTGAGGTTCTGCATCAGATTTCTGACAGTTTGTTATTTACTGCTATAGCAGCAGGTGACCTGCTACTTCTGTCATATGAACACCTACCAGATTAATTAGTTTTCCTCCTCTCTTTATTTGAGTCCTTAAAGGCGACCATGAATAATGCAAGTGCATAGCTATGCAAGTTCTATGGCATTTGGCAGTCCAAGGGCTTGGTATAAAACTAGTCTACGTGGATACCTCAGTTAACAAATTTCAATAGCTAACTAACTAACTAAATAAATAACTATTAGGTAACCAGTGTACCAAAACTGGGTATACTGTGGTGCTTGTATATCACATCCACTTGCATGACAGGAACTGCAGTCTTAACACTGCAGTAGACCCTGTAGGTGTAGTAAAGCTGTTATCCCAAAACTGAGTAACTCCCGAGGAATGAAGAATGATATTTATAGGTTTTACAGATCAAACATTAATCATAGCTTAATAAGGAAAAAGAAAAAGGTCAGAAAATTACTAAATGGCTAGCAGAGAATTGCTGCAATAAAAATGGTACGGGATGACTGGAAAACATATTCAGCTGGGGCTATGAAAAAGTCAGAGATCATAATTTTAGAGTATGCAGCTATAAGAAGATGGAGGGAAACTTTAAATAAATGCATTCACACATAAATAAATATGTAAATAAATAATGAAAGTATGAAAATTATAACTATGAATAACAGACTGTTTCCATGTCTGTGAATTAGTATAATTGTATTCTGTGGGATAACAACACAATTAGTTCTCTGAAGCAATAAATAGTTTGAAAACTGGGACAAAACAGAGCAGCGTTGGTAAAGAGTACAGTATTTATAAGACGCCTGTGTACATTACGAGAAGAGATCAAAAAGTGTTATTAGAACAGTAAGACCACTTTAGAATTAAGACTAAAAATGAGTATGAGAAGAACTTAAGTTAAAATTGTATGTGACTGTAAGTGGTTTGTATATGTTTCTGTGGTGGGTGGAGAGGGCTTATCTCCTTTGGAGATCAGCCTTCAGGAAACAGGTGGGAGTGCTGCCGTAAATGAAAGATGAAGTGAATAGAGGCTTTCGCAAGAAAGAAAAACATGCTGCTAAACAACAAGAAAGTTTTATACCAGTAGAAAGTTTTCATGCATTCATCATGGAGATTAAAGAAATATGTGCATAGTTTTGTTTATGTTTGTGTGTGTGTGTGTGTGTGTGTGTGTGTGTGTGTGTGTGTGTGTGTGTGTGTGTGTGTGAGAGAGAGAGAGAGAGGGAGAGACACTCCTTGTAAAAGCAATCTAGATTTTTTTCATGTAACATGAATATTTACTTTCTTCCTCTTTACTCATCAAAATGGTACAAATGATCATTCAGGAAAAATCACACACTTAAGCCAGAAAACATTAACTCATTCATTCATTCATTCGTGCATTTGTGCTTTTTCCAAATGAAGAAATGATGGAATAACAATTTTTAAGCCTCATATTATTCTTCAGAAATTTCCCCATAATTAGTACAAACATGTGGTACACCCTTCCAAAGACACACACACAGACGCACACACACACACACACACACACACACACACACATGACTACATATTCAAACCAACTCCGAGATCGCACTACAGTGCAGTAAAGGGAAATCTTACCTTTCCACACTGTAGTGCGATCTCGCAGTTGGTATATTTAAAGAGCGGGGGGTGTAGGGGGTGCAGAGAGGCTTGCCCCCCTGCTTCAGCAGTTAAGGTTTTTCTTTTTTTATTTTAGATGTTTGAACTTTTGAAACTTCGAACATATGTTTTAAACCTTATTACGTTCGAAGTTTCAACAATTCCATTACGTAACAGGAACCCGTTATCTCTTACAGATTGGGGGGAGTAAGATACCATCTTAACAACCAAGGGGTATAAAGTCTGAAAAATGTTTTTGACAGAGTACTGGTGTATCCTAGTATGATCATGCTAAATCACACACTGTTTGCACACCTGTGGGCAATTTGGAGCATTGCTAGCTTGTATACATCATGTCACTGTGATGTGGGAGGAAACCTGACTACCCAAAGGAAACCCACATAAACACAGGGATTACATGCAGATGCCACACAGAAGGCACCTAGTAGAGAAACACAACAACTCTATTCACTGAACTAGTGGTTTACACACACACACACACACACACACACACACACACACACACACACACACACACACACACACACACACACACACACACACACACACATATCTATATATATAGAGAGAGAGACAGAGAGAGAGAGATGTTTGTGTGTGTGTGTGTGCAGAAATATATATATATATATATATATATATATATATATATATATATATATATATATGTATACATACATAAATACATACATACATATGTATATAAACACACACACACACACACACACACACACACACACACACACACACACACACACACACACACACACACACACACAAACTCACATGCATGCATACATGTACATACACACATACATACACAAAGACAGACAGACATACACACATATACATGCACACACAGATACAAACACACACCAACTCTACATTTATGTAGGGCACATGCATAAATATTTTGACTAGTAGTAAAAATGAATAGTTAACAAGTAAATATCTAAAATATAATATGCATTATAGAATATGCAGATGGTCAGATCATTGGGTCACTGGTACCCCCTCCAAATTCCCAGCTGTGCAAGGGACGTTTGGGCAAAGCTTTTTTCAGGACTAATCTACAGCTTCTACCTAGTTTAAGATCTGAAAGCATCCATTTAATGTAGTTTGCCCTGCAAAAATTCAGCAAAAGACCATCCTTCATTACTTTAACTTTCAGTTTCTGAAATATACATCAAAGACCTTGTTAATAAAATATTCCTATTCAAGATATGTTGAAGTAGTATTGCTTATATATGCTGGTTTTCATTCTGCAATGCTCATTATGAATATTCTGTACTTCCAACAGCATAGTTAAATCTGCATCTAAAATTTCACTTTTTGCACGGTTGCCTGCATTAGGGAGTTTAGCTTTTTAAACTAAATGGCTTTAAGTTTAATCTTGAGACAGATCACTTCATTGTATTAATGTAATAGGGACAAAAAACACATCATTAATGGAGTGGGTGCATTTCCCCCCTCACACATATAAACTAGTTAGTTTTGTTTTGACTGCATAAACTTTAATGACTATATGCTTTAATGAATTTTTAAGCATGCATGAGACTTGGAGAATAGCAGTCACGTCATATACTGAAAGCCAGATGAATGCAATTAAACTGCTAGGAAGATGACAGTGACACTGTTTGCATGCACTTTACTCTGGTAACTTATGCCCGATTTTCATCATCATCATCGTCTTCATCAACCCCCTTTCTCTCATTTTCTACAAGGGTTCAAGGAGCTGCATCAACAGTTGTGACCTCTCTTAATTCAGTACTGTTCTCCTACCTTCTTCGACAGTCAGGCCTGGCTGTCACAGTTCTTTTTCTCATGCTAACTATCCATCTATTGATTAGATGTCCTTTTTCCAGAATAGTGATGAGTTCTAAATGGGTGATTTGCCACAAAGTGAACTATTTTATTGTAACATTGTTCCAGCTTTGTTTGTGTGGATGTTTGTATCTTAGTAAAGACTGGGGAGGCATACAGTAGTGTAGGTAGGATGTAAGTTTTAGCTACAATTTCTCTAGTTCTGTTTGTTAAGTATGGTTTTGCTCTATGCAAGAGGTGGAGCTTTCGGTGGGCTTTTTTAATAACAGTTTGGAAGTGCAGGTTAAATTTCATGTTGTCATCATTTGTGACTTATAAGAGTTTAAGGTTAGAGACCTGTTTAATCAGAGTATTATTTAATTAACTGATTTTGACAAGAGTTTTGCTTTAGGAGAATATTTTTGGAGTACAAAAGTAATAATTTCATTTTTGCGATTAACTGACAGCTGTGAATTATTTAGCCAAGATTCTATGGATGTAAAGGATTCTTGAGCAATTTCTGGATGTTACTGTAGGCTAGAGGGTGTGCAGATGAGTGTGGATTCATCTGCATATTATACAAGAGTGGCATGCTTGAAGAAAACAAAATAAGATGAGGGAAACTGTTGGGTCTCTAATTAAAATGTCATTGTTTAAAATAAACGGGCAATCACAGCCCACAGGTACTCCACAAGTATGTGGGTTTACATGAAGCATGTTTTTTTTTCTGCTTCTTGTAGCTGACCAACATGTGCCTCCTTGGACAGCTCCTTGAAATCCAGTTTTCCAATTGTTTCCCCAGACTACCTCTGACTCATGTTTATGGCAGGCAAGGAGATCAAGGCACATGGGGAAGCATCATACTGCTGTGGGAGTGCACTTTTCTTTAATTCCTTACCACTTGTAGATGCAGGTAATTCACTGAGGGTAAGGCATGCAATAAGCTTCAGCGTTGTCTAGCTTCTTACTTCTTCATGGGGCTTGATGTAAGCAGAATGGCCCATCCACAATTACCCATCACATTTTGTTTTCTGTCCAGTCTCCACTAGGGAGAGCAATGCACCAGTGTTCCCAGTGCATACCTCCCAGCTCTCCCCAAGGATGGGAATGTCCATCATCCTGGTCAACTCCTTCAGGTGTACAAGCTGATATTCAAATTGGGGGACATAGGACGTTATCGCTCCATGACACTGCTGCAGGCACAGGTAATGCAATCGATATATGTATGTCATTAATTTATGCTGTCTTTGCAGAAAGAGAAAGATCAGGCTTAAATTCAAACTGTGTGAGCTGTAGAAAATAATTCCAGAAAATACAGTTGTGAGTTATACTCAAAAAAGTACAATGTCTAGACTGCTGTTGACTATCCTTCCACAATACTGGTTGTAATATTTAATAATTGATATTAGACTATACGAGCAGGTAATATCTTTCCACATCCCAAAAAGCACAAGTATTACAATGGTGTGCTACACTAAGAAATGACCATTATTCACTCACCATCACAGTGTACAGCAACTGTCTGCCCACTTTTGTGAAAGTACTGTCTATGATGAAAAGAAGAAATACATGTTACAAGGTAGAGGTTAGGAATGTGGAGGGGGTGCTGAGAATTTTCCTCAGCCATACTATCTCTAGAGGTAAGAATTTTTCAAGACTTTTATCCTATGGCATTTCTAACAAGCTGAAAGTAGTAACTTACAGTTTGATTTGACCTTGTTCCTGTCCTGGAGATCCCTGCTCCACGGACAAACACTCAGATATTTAAGACAATTCACACCACACCGTATCATCCCTTCTCCAGCTCCTCTACTCTGTCTCTCTCTCTCTCTCCCTCTTTATTTCCACCTGACACTTTTTACCTTTTATCTCCCATGTAACCATACTCCTTTCTTCCTCTCAAAAGCAGCTGTACTAATAATCTCTATTTACATTGTTTTCCTTCTATTATATCTGTCATTTGGTTAATTATCTTTTGTTTTATTCTTTCTCTCTTTGACTTAATTAAACCTACCAGCACCTTGAATATTCTAATTATGGATGGAACATGTGACTCTTACTGCAAACTTGTGTGACAATCAAATAATTTAAACACCACAAGATGTTAAATTGAATTTGTTTCAATGTGTTATGCATATTAATTTTTGTATTGTGCACTTTAAGACTGAAACACTAAAGGTGGAGGAGTGTCCATATTTACAAAGGATATTCACACCTCCAGGCTAGTTGCCCAACACAATGCATCTGAAATTCTCCAGGTGCAACTAACACTAGGTAAGACTGCAATCCAAATTGTAACTTGTTACAGATCCCCCACCATACCCCAAGATTCTCACTACACCTTTCTAAACATACTGGAAAATATTAAGATACAACCAAACACCCTAATACTGGGTGATTTCAACTACCCTGTCATTAATTGGGAAAACTACTCGGGTACCAACTCCTTTTCACAATGGTTCTTGGAATTCATAAATTCCAATGCCCTGAATCAACTAATCTATTGTCCAACCAGGGGCTCCAGTATCCTAGACCTGGTCATTACCAACATGGGAGATAGATGCTCCACACCAGTGGTCACCCCCTCATTGGTCAGGTCTGACCATAAGCAAATCACCCTTGACATCCACATCCCAGCCCCACCCCCCCCAGCAAGGAAACCTCCTTAAAAAACTTCTCCAAAGCCAACTTCATGCTACTGAAGTCAGAAGTGACAAACTTCACAACGCCCACGCAGACGGGATCTGGAAGTTCGACTGCAGAATCCTACAATAAGGCACTGTACGAGCACATCCACTCGTGCATGAATTGTGCCATCCCAAATAGAACCAAGATGCTCTTCTCCAAAAAAAAGAAGCCACTCTGGTGGTCCCCTGCTATAAACAAACTATACAACAAAAGGAAGAAACTGTTGCAGAAAAGAGGAAAATCCCAGGATGAAAAAAACTCCCTCACCAGCCTCAGTAAGAAGCTGAGATCCCTCATAAAATCCTCAAAAGCTAGTTACGAAAATAAAATTGCCAAAGATTCCAAAGACAACCACAAGGCATTCTATAGTTATGTCAAGAATCTAAATGGCAATGCTCAGATCTGCTCTGAGCTACAACAGAATGGCATTAAATATACTGATCCCAAGGATATTGCCAATATCCTGGCAGATCAATTTAGTGCCAACTTCACCCCCCTCTCACCCCCTAAAGGGCCCATCTCAATACCAAAAGATTGCCAAATTCTGATAATCATGGCCACACAGGTAGAAACTGCACTCTCCAAAGCTAAGAATACAGCATCCGTGGGACCAGATGACATCCCAGGCTGTGTACTACATGAACTACAAAATGAACTGGCACCTAACCTAAGTATCATGTTTAATCATAGCCTCACCTCAGGCTTTGTGCCCACTGAGTGGCACACAGCTACAGTTATCCCACTCCACAAGGGAGGATCCTCCTTGGATCCCGGGAACTACCGTCCCATCAGTCTGACAAGTCTGATCTGCAAGGGCATGGAACGCATTATAATGGAACTTATAAACAATGACATTGGCAACCTTAAAACACTGGACCCCACCCAGTTTGGGTTTGTGAAGGGCCGATCTTGTCTCCTGAATCTGATTGACTTCTTTGAATCAGTCTCCAGAGCTGTGGACGAGGGTAAGGCGGTCCACACAGCCTATCTGGACCTCGCCAAGGCCTTCGACACCATCCCCCACTCTGGAATCATAGATAAACTTACTAAGCTGGGCATAAATCCCTACGTCACTTGATGGGTTGCCAACTGGCTTACTGACAGAACCCAGACTGTAAAAGTAGCTGACTCCAAATCCAGCTCCAGACAAGTGACAAGTGGAGTACCTCAGGATTCAGTCCTGGTACCACTCTTGTTTGGCATCTACTTCTCTGAAGTACAGGCCAACACTAAGGGACTCTGGCTAACAAAGTTTGCAGATGACTGCAAACTGAGAGCCATTATTGAATCCCCAAATGATGTGGATATTCTACAAAAGGGCTTTACCAAAACAGATGCCTGGTGCCAGAGCCATGGGCTCAAGTTTAATGTCAAGAAATGTATAGTTATCTCCTTTGGAAAAAAACATGTACCCATGAATTACCACATAGGTGGCAGGACACTAAACATCGAAAGTGTGATGAGAGACTTAGGGACACAGGTGGACAGTGGTCTCACTTTCGATAACCACATCGCCACAACAGTCAGGAAATCCTTCTATGTGGCACACCTCATCACTAAGGGCTTTTCATCCAGAAAAAAGGAGGTCATTGTCCCACTGTACTCATCCCTCATTAGACCTATTATAGAGTATAATGCCCCATTTGGTATGTACCTCACAAGACATCTGCAACAGCTGGAAAGGACACAGAAATACCTCACTAAAAGAATCACAGGCCTAAAGCAGATGCCATATGCTGACTATCTATAAAAACTCCAGCTGTACTCTATGGCATATCGTCTACTCAGAGGCGATCTCTGCTTAACATACAAGGCCATGTCAAACCCTGAGCTGTTGGACATGCTCCACTTAAAGAAATCCCAATCCCTTAGAGCCACATGCTCCGGGGATCTAAACCTTATCATCACAATGAACAAAACATGCTGGAGGGATAGGTTCCTGACCTAGAGACTCCCCATACTCTGGAATAGACTGCCCATACATGAGAGCACTTCAATGGCCCTCTTCATAAGGAACATTGATGATTGGATGGGAGACGGGAAATTCACCCCAGGGATCATGTCAGTCGCCCTGCTAGACAGGGGCCCAGAGAAGTAAATACTGTGGGAAGAAATATCCAGGGAATTGTTATGGCTAGGCTTGCATAGGCCTTAGAGCGGATAGCCTAGTACCAACCTATGAACCTGTGAACCTATGTTTCAATGAGCTTTTCTTACCAGGATGCCAATGAAAAAAGGGCTTTTTATTCCATTTGGAGTTTCTTGGTAAACAAAAGCAAATAAATAAAATAAATAAAATAAATAAGGCCCAAAATGAAAAGTGCAAATGCAACTCTTTTTTTTCATTTCTTATGAGAAATCTGTTCCTATAAGGAGCCACAACTGCGATTAATTCCATGAGTTTGAGTTTTCCATAATGTTTAAGGTGTTTACCTTTACAGACATAAGGTACAAGATTTTAGTCTCACTTTTGGGAAATGCGCTAGGCTTAAATTGCCTGCAGGGATAGCTAGCCTACTACTTAACTATACATTTTGACAGTTTAATTTTGAAGCTTCTGCTGTTCATTTATGCATGTGTTGATGCATTCTGGCTGGCCTCTGTAGAGGGTGTAGGTTTGATTTTGCCTGGCCAGCATAAGGAGGGATTGAGCATTACTAATTCAGATCAGACCTTAAACTTATCTGCAGTGCACTGTACAGAATGTATACATTGTTTACAGCCGATCTCATTGTTGCATTTTCAAAACCCAGTTTATAATTGGAAAGCTGATTTTATTTACATTTATTTCTGCAATAAGGTCACAAAGAGTACGATTGTTTATAAGCTCTGTTCCTGATTTTACAATAGACTTAAACTGTATGAAAGCTAATGATAGGAAACATACAACTACAAGCTTTCACTTTTTAATATGACATGCTCAGAAGACAAAGCTGTCACTTTTTGTGAAAAGGAAGGAGTACTGCACCAGTTATGTGACTTGATCAGATTTATAGATTGTGCAAGCAGAGACAAACAAATCCAAGACTGCACAATTAATGTCAACAGTAACTCATAGCTTTAAACTCAATACAATACTGTTAGGCATAACTTCTTCTGATGCATATCAGGCATGCATTTATACTCTTTTAATATGTTTATCACTACCTAGCATAGCAAGTTACTAAGTGGCACAGAAGCATTGTCGGATGGGACATGATAAGAAATGACTGTCAAGCAAAATCAAGAACATGGGACTGAACATACTGCCACAGTGTCAACCACTGAACCGTTTACTTTAAAGTGGTATCTGTGGATTAATTCTTGATAGTGCGGTGAAGAACGCACCACATATGGAGACATTTAGCATTCTTTTATGGAAAAGTAAAGCAGTTCTGAGCTCCTATTGGTATTCTAACAGTGGGGAGCATTAGCAGTCACATAACCATTGTATTTAAAAATGCAAGTAGTTCTGTTTCAGCCGCAGTTTCTGTATGTATGATAATGTGTGTCCGGTGGGACTGAGCCTGACAAGTCACATGTGTATGCATCTATGTCAATGTCTAGTGTATCTTTGTGTCTGTGCATAAGGAAAATTCTTATACTATACTGCCAGGTAACTGTACGGGATCAACTTATCTGTGTCTTCTGCAATTAGTCTGTATCTATATCAACAGACGTTGGGGGAGAGAACGAATGTAAAGTTTATCCACTAAAGCATCAGCATATGTACTCTTTAAGGACTTGGAATAATACTCAGTGAAAGGACCTATAAAGCTTGAATGGTCTACACATCATGAATTTATAGTACTGCATTATGTGCCCTTCATCTTTACGTTTACTCTACAACTATGTATTTGTTGCTTTATTGGATGTAATTATCACTAACGGCAGCTTCACTGGCCTACAGTTTTCAAAGCCACACTGGATTTTCTTGGACTGCTGTAACTGCTATGTGGGTTGTTGTTAATTAGTAAAGTAGGTACATATCAGCTTTTGTTAGTTACCACTGTAGGCAAAAAATCACTGTTGTTAATTATCACTGTAGGCACAGTTCGCTGTTGTTAATTGCTACTGTAGGTACATATCAGCAGTTGTTAATCACCACTGTAGGTACATATCAGCTGTTGTTAATTGCCACTTTGGCATAGATCACTGTTGTTAATTACTACTGTAGGTACATATCAGCTGTTGTTATTTACCACTGTAGGCACAGATCTCTGTTGCTAATTACCCTTATAGGTGCACATCAACTGTTGACTGTCATAGCTGTTGACAGTCATTGATCAGCAATGTCCATCTAAACAGGGAAAGGTCATTGGTCAGGGTATGCCAGTCGGTGATATTATGCAGTTCTTTGTCAATAGCATCAAGCAGATTCATAGCATATAACACTTTGGCAGGCATTTCCAAGGAGTGTATCTGTAGCAGCAGAACTACACTCCCCCACCATCTGTCTGAAATGACTACAGAAAAGCTAACAAGGCAACCATTACTTTACATTAGATGTCAGGGTCTCCGCCACTCTCATACCTAGCCCAAGAATATAATGTACCACTTAGCATTTGGTATAAAGCCATCTTATCAGAGCTGGAACATTGGTCAAGTGGGCCCCTAGGCAAGGTAATGGATCAACACCCCCCTGGCAGTACCCACCCAGACGTTCCAGTGTCCCATTACTTGGCTATTTGTCCCAGTTACCATAAACACTGTTCACACCTGTCAGTGTGCATTCTGTTTCTTTACTTCTACAATGATTAGAGATATTTAAAACTTTTATTTCAAATTTTATATTACAAACACTGATAGTCATTTGCTAAACAAAACAATAAAGTCTCACAAAGAAAACAGACTTCACATGAATAGTAAACTTATCTGCCCTTAAAACTCATATTCATTGCAACAACATTGAAACTCACCTTAAAAAAAAGCAGCTAGCCAGTGTTGGATTAAGTTTACCTTTTGGCTGTTTTGAAACCATAGGCCCCTTGCACATTTTTAGGACCATGCATACATGTATGTGTTCTTTTATGCACCATCCTGATTGTGTTAAATTATATTCCTTGTATAATACAACACAACTTGTTAAAATGTGTTTTAAATTTGTAGGTTTGCACTCCAGAGATCACAACCTCATTACCACAATTAACAGAACATGCTGTAGGGACAGGTTCATCTCCCAAAGATTGCCCATACTCTGAAATAAGCTTCCCATTCATGTCAAGCAGAGCACCTCACTGGCCCTCTTCAAGAGAAATCTTGACGAGTGGATGGGTAACAGAAAGTTCACTCCAGGGATCATTCCACTTACCCTACTGGATAGGGGCACTGTGAACTAACATTTGGTGGCACAGTGCCTGGGCAATTTTTTTGGGCTAGACTTGTAAAGGCTCCAGGGCCATTAGCCTAGTATACAACTATGAACCCATTTGTCCAGTAAGCAATGAAATAAAATGCATGAACCAATGACAAAACTACCCATTACATAACATACATAACATTTCAACCAAACAAAAATGCCATTTCATTCCATATCAGTTAATATACTGAATCTCTGCAGAAGTAAAAGACATCTGAATAATTACACATTAAAGAGATCTATAACTAATGAAGAGGTTGTTGCTGGCAAACGTCTTTACATTTTAGTGCTTCATCTACAAATTCAGTGCCTGTTGCCCTTAAAGAATAAATTGTCTATATTATATATAAAAAATGGCAAGCTGGTAATATTGCAATAGGGAATGGCTGTCAAACAGGCAACAGGTTCATAATTGCTAGGTATCTCATCCAAAGGAAGACACATTGAGGAGTGTAGCAATCCATCCACCCTGAAAGGGTACTACAGTATCAGCACTCCATTTACATGGTGTAGGAGTAAAACCCACTGCTTTCTGCAATAAAGGCAAGTATGCTACCTGTTGTGCTACTAACACTGCATTCAACTTTTATACCGCAAATACCGATGATGGCCATTTGCTAAACAAAACAGTTACACACTGAAAACAGACTTAGCATTAGCAACAGTAAACTTCTCTTCCCTTGAAACTCAATTGGTTGAAAATGCACAGAGACTTAACATTCTTTGAAAATGCAGTGAAACTCAACAGTCCTTGAAAATGCACCTGCTGATGGCAGTCTGGGAGTTAATGTACAAGATTTAGGCTGTAGTGTCTTGCAATCAAGGTACAGAGTTGAGCTTGAATAAGTTAACTAACTTGCCATTCCAAAATGGAGCATTACACACACACACACACACACACACACACACACACACACACACACACACACACACACACACACACACTGTTCTCTGGGTTTGCTTGTAAATCTGGTGCTTGCATATGTAATGGCAATTCTCCTATTTCAAACAGGACATACAAATCCTGTGCTTTGCACCAATGCTTGAACATGTGTGTGTCTTTAGTATGACACATGCACATAAGCTGCTAAGGATACACTCTGCGTGTGTTGTTAAAGAAGAAATGCATCACATGCAGAGTGTGTTCTTAAAGATGAAATGTAAGTTTTATGGCAGCTCCCCCCCAAGCCACTGCCCTTCCCCCAACCACCTACTCTAGGCAACTGCCCATGTCACCTTGTGCTGTATCTGGCTCTGCATCTTATCACTGACAGCTAACTTGAAGTATCTCAGTACTTTCTTTAAGATATTAGATGTGGTATCATACATCATAACACTAATAATTGTATACTGATCACTGGAAAACCAGTAAACTAGAGGTAGACCAGAAAATTTCCCTAAGTCCAATGGAAACTTTAAAGTTAGAGTAAAAACTAAGTTTGCATGCCAAACTCACTCGTGGATGACAAGCTTAAAGAACTTATTTTTATTTCACTTGGGCATGCTTATTTAAAGAATGTAGGTTTGGAGTGGTATAAACTGTGTACTGCTTGAACAAAGTACAGGAAGTCAGTGTGTGTGTGTGTGTGTGTGTGTGTGTGTGTGTGTGTGTGTGTGTGTGTGTGTGTGTGTGTGTGTGTGTGTGTGTGTTCCTACCAACTCAGAAGAAGGATTGCTTTTGAATACTCAATAGTGAATGTGAGCATAGAATGTGGATGATGTAATGACTTTCTTCATCCAGCTGCTAACCTATAACAGAATTCTGTAACCTAATTTTGGTTTTACTTTGTACAGTGTACTTCCTGCTTGTCCTTCATTTTATCATACTGTTAATTTTTAAATACGCTTTTTCTTTGTCTTTTAAAAGTAAGTGAGAGCAAGAAACTTGTTACAAAAAGTATTTCTCAAGAATATTAAGAAGAAGAAGAACATTGTGCAGAAAATGTATTAAACTGATTTTTATACAGTGCTTGAGTACAGGAATATTGTACGGACAATCAATGATTGACTGCTGAACTGGCAGTTTCTTAAAATGCATATGTATTTCTAATATGCCAGTGAGTGTAATCTATAGTTGAAGGAAGCAGTCAGTGAAACATGGTTTAGAGTAGACTCAAGCTACATTCTCATGACCTTCAAGACTTTCACTTCCATCTCCTTCTCAAACCTTTTTATGCTTCAGTGTCTCTGTTTGTTTTTTCAAAAACAAAGATTCTTCTCAAAATTGCACATAAAAAAATGCTATACTGACAGTATCAAGCAATAAGGAAATAACATCTTGTTGAAAGTGAGTACCGTCTACTGTTTCCTAGCATGTAAATGTGTTAGTAAACCAAATGCGTGATGCCCTTTGCATTGCTAAGAACAATGTAACTTTCAAATAATACAAATATGAATGTACCCGTTTTGACATCTGGAAGGATATGCTTTTTCTATGTCACTCTACAGTAATACATTGCATACAAATATTTTCCAGACTAAAACTAACCTCATGAACATTTTTGAGGCTAGTAATCATGCATGAAACTTAATTATCACTACAAAAATAGTTCTAGATTTTTTAATCACCTTTATTAATTGTCTCAAAACCAACAAATAACAAAACAAAAACAGTCATCTGAATTGTTCAGCTATTCCCAGAAACCCAACCTAAGTACAAGAAAATGCATTCTCCATAAACCAAACAAAATCCTTAAACAGATGAGTCTCATTATTAAACATAGATATAATTTCTTCATGTAATCTTATCATAATAAGCTATCAATTACAATAACATACAGTGTGATGACCGTGCCCTGGCCCAGCAATCAAGGAGCCTCAGTCCTCACCACTAAAATTAGGGAGGTCTTCTCATAGAAAAGGAAAGGATAACTAATGCACAGAGTATAGTACAATTTCCCTTAAGTGCACACAGAGAACACAGTCAGTCTGGGGCTGGTTGCTCCATTGCTGACCAGGTCCCCAATAAGACTCCCCACTGGCACAGCTATAGGGTCCAGGTCTCAGCCTAACTGGGCAAACTAAAACCTCCAGTACCCTCTCTGTCCAATCAGTGCTTCGTGTCCCTGCCAAGTAGCTGACACAACACACACACACTTTGAGATAAGTATTTATACAACTTCACAGACACTCCTGGGAAAGGCTGACACAGATTCTCCAACTGTGGTCCCTTACCCAGACTATATGGTAGTAATTACTGCCACCACCCAGTTAATAATATCAGCTACTAAAAGGCCCATGAAAGGGTGTCCAATTATTACTGTGCAATATTAATATCCAATGGTAGTATGACTAACAGTCAAGGCTTACTTTAGAGTGGCCTATTACAATAACCTCTATACATATGCAATGCACTCTACAGCTTATCTCTACACAAATCAGCCACAGGTAGAAGGTTTTAAAATATTTAATAATAAATAATTAAAACACAAGACAAACATACTACACCACAGAGATATCTAAGAGTTCACAGACCACACAGAAACTTACAATAATACAGTAGGACAGGACTGATTTCAAAGAAAAATACCTAATTAATCTTTACTAGCTTTAACTATTCCTACAAGAAATCACAGTGCTAAGGCTTACATGTGAGCATAAGGCAGAGTGCTGATAAGTTAGATGTCCAAAGTCAAAATGCTTCCAGTTTCTCATGAGAAATAGTATTTTAAACATTACTAACAAACATGTTTGCTGAGTCCCTCCCCAAATTACATCATTTTTGACACTTAGGTTTTCCCAGGCAAACAAACTGCATTATTTAGCAATCTAACACCTGCACAGAAACTTACAATAGAAGACATTTCACATGTATAAGCTAGCAGAAATCAGAGCAATAAAGCACCTTCCACATCTAAATTCTAGTCATAAACTTTAGCCTTAAAACAATGGGCATGAAATCTTCATCCAGCCGCCCTGGGGCCGAATTATAAACATTAAAGAGATTCATAAGATCTTTTCAACTTAAAAAGACACATTTGAAATACTTGGCTTGGTTTTCCTTACAGCAGATGGCAATGTTGCAACAATCTTGAAGTTCACATTTTACAGTGTCTACTTACATTCAAGAAACATGATTGTATTTTACATTTATTATTAAGAAAACATGTCTGTATTTTTACATTTATTTATACAGTTGATAGAATTATGTATCAAATTCTATTTGACTAGGCTGGCAGCCTTCGCCCATCTCTCCCCAGTCGTCACATACAGAATTACAACTTCTCTAGTGTATAAATATGAAGGTACATTGGATTTATCTTGTTACCCTACTTGTGGATGGATTTTGATTTCTCAAACATCAATTGCCATAGGCCCAAGATACCAAACATCAGAATGCCGACATAAGAAATCACTGTTAGCGAGATTTTTAACTGTAAATCAGCAGTGATGTCCTTTTTGGATGAGTTCTCCCTTCCTGGAGTTGGTGCAACCAAGAAGTTGGTATATATAAGTTTGAAAGGTGTGAGTGCAGTTGGGCTAAGCTGCTTCAAAAAGCACTTATTTTTTTCAGTGATTTTTATCATAGATTGCAGTGTGGGGATTCCGATCATCAGGGGGCTGATGTTTGAAAGTATATCGAGGAAGAGGATATGCTTTTTGACTCTCTTTATTTTTATTCTTTGAAACAATAACTGCAAGAACATACATTGATATAAGCAATGTAATAATACACAACAGCACATGAACCTATAACTGTTTCTCAATTTCTAGTCTTGGAATAATGAAATGTTAACAGTAAAGTTCTCCTATTAACTCTTCAAGTTATCCATCAATGTAGATAAGTGTACTTACATTATGTTATCTTCCAGACTTGCAACACCTGCCATATCAATCCCAATCACTACTTCATACCTTATAAATAAACGTATTTAACCCCTGTATCCGGATTGTATAATATAACCTCATTACCTTTAAATTCTCATCTCTATTGCCCAGTTTATGACACACTAATTTCTGGCTTGCTGACTTCTGACAGCTCTGTACTGGGAAGATCACTGTCTCCCATACAACTCCAAAAAATTATGAAATCTCTATTTTTGCTTGAAACCTTTTGCTGTCATCTGCTCTAAGAAAATGATTCAGCAACAATGACAGGAAAAATCTTCTGGTAACATTTCAGTGAAGTATTTGCTTATCTTTCTCTCATTTTCAAAGGTCAGCATCTGTTCACCCTTATGTTTTTTTTTTATTGTCACTAACCGGTCATTCACCAACAATGGATTTAGAGTTTTGTTGTGTGCGATTCGTAACAAAAATCCTTTAATAGTGACCTTAGTTATCATATACATGATCCTAGCTCTACCACAAATGTAGAAAAGACTTGATCCAACTACTTCATTAGTCAGAAATCTCACAAGTTAATTGCATACTCAAACATTACATTCACCATTGATATTTCTGTCGTATAATGATATGCCAAGCAGCCAATAGCATCCATTGCATCTTGCAAGGCACCATTTAAATTAGTCTGTAGAAGTATCAACAGAGGACTCCATCATTTGTAATAATGCTATAACTAAATTTCAGAGAGACAATATGCAACAACCATATTACAGTTACACGACTCTGTAGCCTTCCCAACCACTGTATGAATATGAATCACAATGATTAGCTTAACAATGAATTTGGTACTTTTCCGTTAACAGGGCAACAGTTTTCAACTTCAACGGTAACACACACTGAATTGTAAGAAGAGTTGACTTAATTTTAAGAAGTGTAATATTGCCTTTCTTTTATGAAAAAGCACAGTAATCTGTATTTGGCATGCTACAACTGTGCTTTACAGCCTCGCACAGCAGTAATGGCTTGATGCACTTTATGTTTTAAATCAGAAAACAGCTGTTACCAATTAAAGCGGTTTTCTTACACTGTCTTCGGTCACTTATTGTTGCCGCGGCATCCTAAATGACCGTGTTTGTCAGTACTGGAAATGAAGTAAATGTGAAGTACTCATTCTGCTTGTTATTATCTTGTCAGGCTTGAGGTATGCTTTAGTTTTCAATGTGAAAACAGGTTATTTAGCATCGTGGTTCATTTACAGTGGCAGCTACAATTTGAAAAGTATTGCCATGACAACGTAAATAACTTGCTTTCCAAGTAATGAAAAAAAAACACAATTTGGCTTTTTACAAAAGAAACACAATTTGGCTTTTTACACAACTCAGTTCTCTTCTGATGTAGGGCTGATAACAGGAAGAACAATTACTATATAGCTTTTGATTTTTGCTTTCCAGCCAAAAAAGAAAACGTTCTTTTCTGATGTCGGGCTTAAAACCGAAAGCGGTCATTACAAGTGTTGCTGTGATCACAGAAAAGTTGCTCAGAAATAATTTAGGGAAAATAAGGGTATCAGTACTAATTTCAGTGTTATAGGCAAAAAAAAACGTACTTTTCCAATGTTGATCTTATAACATAAAAAAACCCCGCCAAACCGCTCATTGACAGTGTTGCCCTGATAATGGAAAAGTACCTTGAATTCCATATTAACATTACTATTACATATAAAATAAAAAAAATTCTAATGAAAGAAGGAAAACAAACTAGAAAAACAAATTTCCAATTTGCGTGTTTTGTTCTTTATTTTTCGAACTTCATCAGAAATATTTCAGTATTCAAATATGAGTGAATGAAAATTCTAAAGTAAACAGCCTAAAGTACAAGAGAGAAGGCTCTGCCCACTATGTTGATGTCATGAGCTATCTATTCCATTTGCGTAAACATTTTATGTTTAAATTACCATTCAGTCCAGGGGGCGATTCAGCATGCAGTCTGACTTGCCACTGTAGTTCCTTCACCTCAAGCAAGTTATTACGGTCACCAAAAGGCACAACAACTTTCTCAAGAACAGAAAAATTGAAATAATTAAGCTGGGAACACATAGATCTATGCTTGGCTAAAGCATTTTTAAAGTCAGGGATTCTAACAGCTCTAGAGTGTGCCTTTATTCTGTCACTGAGCTTACCAATAGTTTTACCAATGTAGAATGATCCAAAGTATGAGCAAATTGTAATGCAAACAATACAAGTGGAAGCACAAATGAATGCTTCTTTAAAAGTTAGGGTAAAACTCTGTGTTGACAGAAATTACATTTATTACATACACCAATTCAATCAAGTGAGCCAGTCAGCATAGTTCAAATCCAATAATTTACAGCATTACTCTACAGTGCATGTCCATGTGAGGCAGAAATAAGTCAAGTCCACTAAGCAAAAGAAGATTTTAAACTAACCCTTGACTTTAAACAAGCTATATTGAATGGAAAGCCGTAATTGCACTCTGAAAATGGGAAAAGATAAGCTTGCTAAGCACCATTCAGATGTTACAAGTGTGCTTAACAAAGTTTTTATCAGCATTAAGCCCTAGTTAAGACTGAGTCTTACTGCAGGTAAATCATGCTCCAATGTTTTTACTTGCCTGTGACTGGCAGTAGTATATGAAGCAGATACAGCCCCATGCACTACAAACACTTATGATAGAGTCTCACTATTCATAACCCTTATTATATGTTCTCAACATGGATGCCAAGAGTCATCTGTGGAGCTTTGGTCTCAAGGTAAATTTTAGACTAGCATGCATACTAAACAACACACAATGACACACTTGCTTTGTCTGTCAGCTGTCTTGTAATGGGTTGGTATCATTTGTAGAGGTGGTGCAAATGCCCATGGCCAAGGGTGTCTGATGCATGAAACCAGTATCTCATTGAAGCAGTGCTGCACTATGGCTGGACAAATGACTGATCAGAAAGTGGAAGTGAGTGTCATTGCTGAAAGCAAGCAAGATGGGAATGCTGTTATGGATGCAGTGCTCCCTATAAATCAAATCCGTTTAGAGGTATGGCAGTATGGGGGCCTATAAGACAGTGGAGGAGGGCAGAGTAAATGCCCACTTGCCTCCCCTTAGCTCAGCCCTGGTTATCAGAAACTGCATAACATGATGGCATTCAAGCTTAACAACCAAGCTTGATGTTAAAACCTATAAACTTAAGTATGTGAGGTGATAGCAAACTGTCAAGTGCCAAGAAAATTGTAACTTTTTTTATAGGAATCAGCTGTTGACAAATTGTAAGTAAAGTGAAGGAGAGAAAGCATAAGAAACTAAACAAAAAAGGGCAAATAAACAACAGGTATATGAATTTGGAAAAAAATATATATTTATATTTATGTATGTTTTATTTCTTCCTGGAATGAGGAACAATGCAGCAGACAGACTGGGACAAACTTGAGAAAGAAACTTGGGAAGGCATTGCTGATTGTAATTCTTTCAAATGTTGAGAGGGACTGAGAGAAGGGTATCTCATGCCACAAAAGAAGAAACATAGCTGGGCAAAAGTATGGTTGAATAAAAGGCCAACAAATGCAATCTGACTTTGGGGTGGTGGTGGTGGTGGGGGGGTTCTCAGGAAAAGCCAAAACACAGAAGCACAGAGTCTAAGATCCAATGAAAATTGCTTGGGTCACATTTCCCTACATATGGAATAAGTGACACATTCCTCCTTACTGAGTATTTACTTATCATACTGATTTCAATATATAGGATTATGACCGAGTCTCTGAGCATAACCAACTTAGTATGTGATCAAGACAAGGAAGCTAAGAACCACGGGACCAAATTTTGACAACTGAATTTTGGCATGCATGTGGAGAACACATGTTAAGGGTTATGAATGGTGAGACTTGATGATAATGTTTGTACTGCATAGAGCTTTTCTAAAACATGTGCTACCAGTTGCAAACAAAATTGTACTTAACACTGCCAAACAGATATCAGTCAGAAAAGAAGGGTTCTTCTAAGGAACAAATGGCTTTAAAACCTGTTAGATACTTAATTTTGCCCTTTTTTGTTTATAAGTATATCAGAGCAAAATATCTAACAGCTTTTAAAGCTGTTTTACCTTCTGCCACTGTTCTTGGTACAATCCAGTATTAATCCCTAGATCATGATCCAATCTTAACAACACTAGGAGTGCTTAACAAAAACTTTTTAATAATATTTCTGACATCAGAAAGATGATTAATTAGCTTCTCTTTTTCCCATTTTTGGAACATAATCACAGTGTTCCATTTATAATATTTTTTTTATGTCTGCCTTATACATCCTTGAATTCTAGCACAGTTTGTTTTTAACTGTGCAATCTCTTCAGAAGATTGTAACAAGAATTCTCTTTTCTTTTTGTGAAAAAAAAGAAAATTCCATGTAGCTTCTATACTTTTTCTGTCTTGTATCTTCAAATTCTCTGTGTTTGTCTAATATAATATTTATAAAGATGTTGCTCATTCTGTTGATTACCTTGAGGCAGTTCAATATTTTTATCACTGTCCTCACCACCATTACTCAGTATTATACAAGTTATAAATTATGGTCTGTCGATAACCATGAAGACTTTGCATTGCCGTTGTTGCCTTCAGCCAAATTGCCCCCCTCCTGTCTACTCCTCTGTGAAAAGGATATCTTCAGAAATGCATATAATTCTCTAGACTGGATCTTACAAACTATCTATAAAAAGGTAATACTTTATCTTATACATTTTAGTATTATACCAGCTTATTTTGCTACTTTTTCATGTTGTTTTATCACTTTTATGGCATCTGATATGGCTGATCCAAATTCCTTTCATCTTTTATCAGCAGCAGTTTACCCTGTGCCAATGGTTTACTCCTCTGATAAGTTTATGATTCCTGGATACATTATTTTCTAATTTTATATTAATTTGCAGATGCCATGTAATACACTATTTGTTTAGTTTTAGCTGCATCCTCTTCTCATTTTGTCACCTTCTGTTATAGCAGCTGGGTTGCACAACTTTGTGCCATTGGCAAATTTCCTTGTTTCTAAGCCTCCTGCAAAGCCACATTTAAAGACAGAGAAAAAGCCTGTGCATGAAGAAACAGCTGTAGTAGTTTAGTAGTTAGCTATCCTTTCAGGAGATTAAATTCAGGTTACTACCTTGCTCTTTCCTCTTGTTTAGTCAATATTTAAGCCACGTAACCATACTAGGACACGCAGAAAGCTTTTAAAGAATACAATAGATTTGTTTGGCTAGACAGTCCTTTCACTGTTCCATGCTGTCAGGAACATGTGTGGTACAAGCTTCCAGGAAGTCTATATCTGTGTCTCTCAACAATGATGTCATAATTTTGTCTACAACTCTAATGGAGTTATATCCACCCTCTTTTAGTTATCATTCTTCTGTTACTTATTTGACATAATCACTTGGTGGTATTACCATTTCCTCTCAGTTTTTACTAAAAAATACTATTCTGAGGTCCTTCATAAACCATTCATCTCTCAGAGGTCTGAGATAAATTTTCTTACTCTACAAAACACTACTTCCTGTTTTTCCTAATTATTTCTTATCTTTCTTTATAAAGAGAAACAAAAACAGTCATTTAGGAGGTTTACTTTGCTGGCTCTTTCCTCGTTACTTATCAGTTTGTCAGATTTTATGTCCTTTCCCTACCCTTACACTTATTTTCTCCCTTAAAATTTATAGGAAGGTCTATTCTTTATGTACTATTTGACTTTTTTCTGCTTGAGCCTTAGTTCTTTGAACTTCTATATTTGTTTTCATTTTTTAATCAGTATATTGTGTCTTATATTCAATCTTTTCTTTTAAACAGTCTTAATTATTGTTCACAATTCCAATGAAATCCAGTGCTGGGAAGTCAATCAATCACATTTTTAGGATGAAGCAGTAACGCATATATAATGCATGACATTACCCAGCAGACATACATATAGCATAATATGTACAATATAGCAAACTCTCACCAACAAAACTCAGCAAAGCTATTACCTACAGGTCTATATTATGACATTGAAAAAGCCATTAATCGAACGGCTTTATAATCAAAAATGCTGGTAATAGAAATCACATTTGTGGGGGACTGTGGCCTCCACACTCCCTGCTCATTATATATACCAACTCTGAGATTGCACTACAGTGAGGAAAGGGCAAATTTTAGAATTATTTCTGTACCGTGATTTGACAATATACACTTCTATTACTGGCATTTTTGATTATAAAGCCATTCGATTAACAGCTTTTTCGATGCCGTGATAAAGACCCATTACCAACTAGTCTTTGGGGCTTCCCAGTAAGTAGAGGATATTACAATCAAACATCAATCCAGGTACTCATGTACTGCAAGAGGATACACAACTCCTTAATATGACATGTTGGCTGTGATTCCAAGCACCAGATTCATTAACGTCTGAATTACCATTGTTCTGTTAGTCTGAAGAGATGTCTGATGTACCCTGCACATATCCAAGTACTTTACAGGTTCACAGGATGTACAACATAACCTGTGCAGGCTAAATATATGCAGGTCGGAACTCAAGGTATGCATTACATAGTTCTCAACCTTCCATCTCTAAAATGTTACACAGTACTGTTTTCTTTTAAAAAAAAAATTATTAAACAGTACTTCTCACAATATATAACAAATGGCCAGAATGTGGAACACTTTCTAATGTCTTCAACTAAGAAGTCTGCAGTATGGTTATTAAAGTTTTCTTTATAGTTAACAATTGTTGTTTTAATAAATTAATATAATTCAATATTGTTCAGCATTATTTCTATTGAGATTTAAAAAAAATTAACAATGAATGTCTGCCAAGCCAATTCAGTTTGGAATTGGATGGAACATAACATTTTTTTATTCAGAATGAGGAATGCTCCTCATAATGATTGTGAGGTATAATGAAGTGAGCATTTTAAAAAGGTCAAGTAAGATCACTGCACATCATCAAATGCATCACTTATCTTCTTCAGAATAACATTTTAGCCAGTTGTCTACAGAAAAATATAAATAAAACGGAACCTGAGCAGCTGTGTGCACTCTATGACCCTTCAAAAATCATGAAATGCCATAGGAATGAGACAACTATTGATAATCTTTCTGGCATAGTCCCTCCGCTGCAATGACTTTACCTGCATCTTCAAGAACTTTGAATGGCGTACCCAGAGGTAAAGAGATCACACTTGCGTTGTATACACCTTCCACTGCATAATGCCCTGATGGCGAGGCAGGCTAGAAGGGTTGTGCCCATGCACTTCATCTGGCACACTCTTATAAGTAAAAAAATTGGATGAATTTGAGACAGTCAGTTTCAAAATGACCCACCCTTCTGGAATGTCTTTTACTTCTAGTAAGGAGGTTGCCAACAAGATGTTTAGTTCTTGTTAATGAAACATAATTTTAGACAGGAACAATAATAATTTCACTGCTATATGTAATCCTCAATGCAGAAAATGTGAGTTACCAGCTTTGTGGATATAAAGAAAACAGAAAGCAAAACCCAGTAACTCATGCACAATAAAAAGTTGACAATTTCACATATTCAGTGCAAGAGAAAATAATTTCAGCAAGTATACACAGCCTGCCAGGCTTCCAGTATAAGATACCATGAATGGGACCCCAGCTCATGGGTTGTACCATAATGTATGGTTCTCTTTGAAACAGTATTTTCACAACTGATAACTGAAAATCATGGGAGACAGTCATCAAATGAGTGCTAGTGAAACTGGGAGAAAGTCTGAACATTGTTAAAGTTAAGAGTATACCTTTGGTACAGTGAACACACACACAAATACATACATGTAACTTCCAGGATTTGCAATATTTTTGACATAAAATTAAAAGACACTTTTATAACAAAATATTATTCATGCTGGATATAAATTCAAAGAGACATAATGCCTTGCTTCACCATTGAAGGAGAGGTTATTTTGTACCAGAAAGCACTAAGATAACATAATAATGTGGATTCTTGCTTTGGAGATATGGCAAGGTATGGTGATGCCTTTGACAATATGCATAATGCAATTTACAGTATGCCTTGGAATACTGAAAAGAACATACACCATAGGTTTGTGCATTCAATAGTAAGGTAAACACCTTTGATTTACATTTGGAAGTTGATAATGCAAACAGTGGCTTTCTTAACTTTGAAAATAAAAGTCAAGATTCAAAACTCAACAAATGTAAAACACAAAACAAAATACAGAAACCATATTTTTGGTTGGGGCAAGTTATCTACAGCCCATATATGTCACAGTATCCCACCACAGTTGCACAACAAAGGTATTGTAACCGTGAGGCTACATACCATTGAATAATAGGGCACAACTGCTCGCTAAGGGTTCATGACCTCTGAATTAAAAATCACTGACAAGAGTTCAGTCTTCAACATTCTTGATGTCTAAGGAAAGTAATTATTTTGAATGCTAGTTTTTTAGTAGGGATATAATATCTACCAAGGGTGTGACGTCATACCTCAGTTTTTAAATGATGGAATGTCAATAAATCATTTCTTATATTTAATACACTATAAGTTTCAAGCTACTGTTGAAACAATCCAACAATATTAATCTACTGCTTAACAGAAACAATTTAAAATACTTTCACTGGAATGCTTATTCTTGTGGACAACGTGTTTAAAAGTGAGGAAGTTCTGCAATGGATAGCAAAAGTACATGGTAGAATTTTGCACACTTTGAAGAAGCAACAAAAAAAGTAAATAGCAGATATTTTAGTTTCATTTTAATATCATATTTATTCATTATTTATTTATTTCTGTGTTATTCAGCAGGTTATCTCACTAGGTAAAATACATTTTCAGGAATGAACTGAGGATAAAACTTTCAATTTAGAGCTATTCTACCATCTCTTGACTGGGCATTAATTCTAAACTCTACCAGTGCCAACTCTGAAGATGAATCACTCACCTTTGTTCTTGAAAAAACTCCAAGGTAGTTGTTTCCCAGTAATTAATAAATTGCTTTAACGCAAAAAGAATGACTGCTTCACCACTGAAATAAAAGCACTATTAAAATTAAGAGATGAGGTCTGGTACTCACGGAGGGTCTCCAGAATTATGACAGAAGGCATCTGGCCAAGCAAGCTGTGACTCCACTGCAATGGCCCAGTAATCAAGGAGCCCCCATCCTCACCACTGGCAACAGCTGGGGATGTGCAAACAGGGAGGATGACAAGTACACACACAGTAAAGTGCAATTTCCCTTAAGAGCACACAGAGTTCACAGTAAGTCTGGGGCTGGTTTCTCCCTCTTTCCTCCTCACTGGCACAGCTATAGGATTGAAATCTCAGCTGAGTGGCCAAACCAAGATCTTCAGTACCCTCTCTGTTCAACCAGTGCTTCGTGTCCCTGCCCAAGTAGCTAACACACACACATACTCTTTGAGATTTGATTTATACACACACACACACACGCACACACACACACACACACACACACACACACACACACACACACACACACACACACACACACACACACACCTGGGGAAGGCTGGCACAGGTTTACTAGATATTCCCCCTTCTTTCTGTCCAGACTATAAAGTAGTTCTGACTGCCAGCAGTGACTCTTTCTCAGCTACTTTAAGTCCCTTAACAAAGGGTGTCCAATTCTACTGTGTAATGTTACAATTAATCCAAATGGTAGTCTGACCAAGAGAGCAAAGCTGTTTAGGAGAGGCCTGTACAGTGTCAGCATAAAGCTATGCAAGTACTCTAAGAGCTTAAATATCTCTAAACAGACTAGCCACATTTGAAAGGTTTAAATATATTTCATAATAAATAATAAGAGAACAAGACAATAAGAAGCCGCGGTGGTGCAGCGGTAGTGTTGTCGCCTCACAGCAAGCGGTTCTCCCGTTCGATACTTGGCTGGGGCGCCTTCTGTGTGGAGTCTGCATGTTCTCCCCGAGGTCGAGTGGCATTTGAAAGACATGCGTAGAATGGGCATGCCTTCGTTGAAGGTTGGGCATCGAGCTGGCACCTTGGCACCGTAAAAATCTACTGCCAATCATTAGCAGACCAGAGTTCTGCTGTGGCGACTCCTAACTGGGAAAAGCTGAAAGAAGAACAAGAGAACAAGACAATACTCAGTAAGTAATCAGTTACATCTGAGTTCAAAATCACAGGAAATATTTAAAACAACATTGTAGGACAGTCTCAAATAAAGAAAACGTCTACGCTACACTTTATTCGTATCTAAATCTAAAAGAGTTACTATGCCCATAAAACTTACTTACAGCAAGGCAAGTGCAGGTGAGTGGATGTTTCTCAGCTGATTCTGTCAGGTCAAAGACAAATGCAAAATGCACTGTTTCTCTCTCTCTCAGAGAGTCTTAAATTAATATCAAATATTACTGATGGGTTAGCTTGGATGACATTACTTTTTGTCACCTGGCTTTAGTTCCCAATCTAAGCCTCCAGTGTCAGAAACAACCAACATTTAACATCTCTCTGTGAAAATACAAAGCCTTCAGATGTTTGCAACTGCTAGAGGGCATAAAGCAGTATTTCCATTTGTCACACTTCTCCCCCGACCGAAAACTCAAGCTAGTTTTTCACGTAACCCTTGTGAAACTCTGTTTGAGAGAGTTGAGCCTATCTGGGAATAGTTTACCCAATTCTCTGTTTTGAGAGACCATGTGCATTGGCATTGCTAATACCACTGCAGTGCTTCACTGTCATATCATATGTCTGCACCCCTGGGCTCCACCATAGTAATTTGGGATTTGGCTGGCTGGCTGCCTATAGTCATAGATCCCCCTCAGACTATTCCTGCCCTGTACTGCAAATACTTAGCATCAGGGCCTCCCTATCATTGTAAGATTTTATCATGTTAACATGGTACAGTTAGTGTCCCTTCCTCCTGCATAGCAGTTCTACCATGTAGTTAATATCACTGACCTTCCTTACCACCTTGAAGGGGTCCCTCTAATCTGCCTGCAGGTTGTTGTGCCTGACAGGAATGAGAACCAAAACCTGCTATTCTACAGCATACTTTCTAGCTCAAGCATTCCTGTCATACCAGACCACTTTTCTGCTGTTGGGCTTCAGCTAGGTTCTTCTGAGCCAAGCCCATGAGTTCCCTGCACCTTGTCCTGAGGTTTAGGACATATGCCACAAAACACTCCTTGTGGAATTCACAATCACCCTCCCACTCATCACGAATCAAATCTATTGATCCTCTCACCCTATGCCCATACAGCAACCCAAAGGGTGAAAAATTTGTGGATTCCTGGGAACCTCTCTGTAAGTAAACAACAGATGGGGCAAGTATTTGTCCCACTCCCTCTTAAACTGGTCTGCAAATGCCCATAGCATCATCCTGAGTGTAGAGTTTAATCTCTCAACAAGACCATTAGTCTGGGGATGGTAGGGGGTGGTCTTTAGGTGCTTCACCCAACAGTGCTTCCACAGACAAGCAAGCAGGTCTGACGTGAAATTGGCACCTCTGTCAGTCAGTATTTGTTTTGGGAAACCTACCCTGCTGAAAATCTCTAACAAAGCATTTGCCATCTTTTCTGCCTGAATGGAGGACAGAGCCACTGCCTCGGGGTATCTGGTAGCAAACTCTTCTACCACTAGGATATACTTTTTCCCTGTGGAACTTGTGGTACTCAGAGGCCCCACAATATCCATAGCTACCATCTGAAATAGCTCCTCAATCACAGGCAAAGGCATCACTTATTCCCCTGCCTTGCCTACCTTTTGGCACTGCTCACAGGTCCTGCAGTACCCTGTTACATCTCTGGAAATCCCAAGCGTTCTGCATAATACGTCTCTTTGTATTTTTTATGCCCATATGACATGCAAAGGGAATATCTTGGGCTATGACTAGAAGTGCCAGATGGTAGGCTCTGGCACTACCAACTGCTGTATTCTCTCACCCTCTAGCCTTCCCTCCCTCAGGGGTCCACTCTCAATATAGTAACCCTTTGTCCCAGTATACAAATTTCTCTTTCCCTTAAGAATAAGGTGCCTCACTGGCTACCTCCCTCAGGCCTTGTAATGTAGGTCCTGAGAACTGAGGCTGTCTCAACTCTCTCTTGGTAACCCTTTCCAGCTTCCCTTCCACAGGAAGTCTGGTATGCTCTGACAGCGGTGCCTCACTGTCAGCCTGGGTGCTACTACTCACCTCTGCCTTTGCAGTCACTCTGTCCAAGGGAACCTCAGTACCTGCAAGCAGCTGTGGCTCACCTTCAGTCTCAGTGCTATAGCCTAGCTCCCTACCTGAAGTAACCACCTCACCAGTCCTGGCTGCAAGTGTGTGGTCTGTCTAGATCACCCCCAGACTACCAGACCCACAGGCTTATCTCCAAGCCTGACTGCATGTAACTGCATACACACAAGGCACTGCATTATCAACATAATTCCCTATTGGGACATCTGCAGGGATATCCTCAAATACCCCTACTTGGTAGCTTCATTTTCCACCCTCCCAGTTAAGGTGAACTCTAGACAAGGGTATTTGGAATGGGATCCCTTGTAAAACTCTAACTTGAGTTGACTGCCCAAGCATGTAGTGCTCCTCTTTAACCATTGCAGGCTTCACAATGGTTAGGTCAGAAGCCATGTCTCTCTCTTAGCAAGGCCTCTTTCCCATTTACTAAGACAGGATATAACCTTTTGTGGTAGTTTGTACCCTTGTTGTCTAGAGACAACTTACTACTGGCATTTTGTTATTCCCACTCACTGGCTCTCCCACCTTTTGTTCTCCACCTTGCCTCTCTGGACATCTGTATGCTATAAGCTTCAGATGTCAAGTTAAAACAGTCTAACAAACTATTTTTGACTGTATTATAATTTAAGCAATTAGTATCAGACAAGTTAGAAATAGCAGTTACATCGTTACCATAGAGTAAGGGGATCAGGAACTGTACCCAGAGCTCTTGTTCAACATTATACTGTTTCCATACCCTCTCAAACATATGAATAAAACTATCAAAATTATCCCCCTCTGTAAATTGTGGAAGAAATTTACTGACCTTTGTTGCTTCCTAGGTTTGGTTACTCCAAGGTCAGCTTGGTTGTCCTCCTTGCTATTCTGTGATGTAGCTGTGCTAAAGCTGCAATCATTTCTGCTTTAGTGAGGTTGGCATGCACCAGTCCTTTAGCCTGGCACATCTCAACCAACTGCCTCCTTGTCAGCTTGCTATACTCCACTGCTGACATGCTTGCCTGCTCTCCGTGGCTAACTAAGCTAACAAAAAAAAAATAAATAAATAAAGCAATTGCGATATGAAACTCTGAATGTTCACTGTGTGGCTGACTGAGCGTATAAACATCTTCCTTAGTGACCATTGTTCACAGGCTACAGAAATTCAATATCCACAGCACTGCAAGCCAATTAACATGTGATGTGGATATACCACCATTGCCAACCAATAATCAAGGAGTCTCAATCCTCAGCACTGGCATCAGTGGGGGATGTACACACTGGAAGGATGACAAGTGCACACACAGTAAAGTGCAATTTCCCTTAAGAGCACACAAAGATCACAGTCAGTCTGGGGATGGTTTCTCCCTCTTTCTTCAGATCCTCAGTAAGACTCCCCACTGGGACTGCTATAGGGTTGAGATCTCAGCTGAGTTGCCAAACCAAGATCTTCAGTACCCTCTCTGTCCAACCAATGGTTCATGTCCCCGCCCAAGTAGCTGACATGCACACTCTTTGAGATTTGATTTATTTATTTACAAACACACACCTGGGGAAGGCTCACAGAGGTTTACTAGCTATGCCCCCTTCTGCACAGATTATGAGGTAGCCTGACTGGCACCAGTGACTCTTTATCAGCTACTTTAATGCCCTTAACAAAGAGTGTCCAATTCTACTGTGCAATGTTACAATTAATCCAAATGATAGTCTGACCAAGAGCAAGGCTGTTATGAGTGGCCTGTACAGTGTCACCATATAGATATGCAAGTACTCTAAGAGCTTTGTTGTCTCTAAACAGACCAGCAACAATTGAAAGGTTTAAGTATATTTAATAATAAATAATAAGAGAACAAGACAATAGTAAGTAATCAGTTACATCAGAGCTCAAAATCACAGGAAATGTTTAAGACAACATTGCAGGACAGTCTCAAATAAAGAAAACATCTAACCTATACTTTACTATATTCCTATCTGAATCTAAAAGAGTTACTATGCCCTAAAAACTTACAGCAAGGCAAGTACAGGTGAATGGATGTTTCTCAGCTGATGCTCTCAGGTCAAAGACAAATACAAAATGCACTTTGTCTCTCTCAAAGAGTTCTTAAATTAATATCAAATATTACTGATGGGTTAGCTTGGATGACAGATTAGTTCCCAAGTTAAACCCCCAGTGACAGAAACTACCAACATTTAACATTGCTCTGAAAATACATAGCCTTCAGATGTTTGCAACTGCTAGAGGACATAAAACAATAAAACACTTGCAAAACAACACAAAATCTCCTAATGCATGGATCTTGCCATACCCAATAGAACCAAGACACTCTCCTCCAAAAAAAGGAAGCCAATCTGGTGGGCCCCTGCCGTGAACAAACTCCACAACAGAAGGAGGAAACTGATGCAGAATAAGTTGAAATCACAAGACTGGAAAAACTCCCTTATTAGCCTCAACAAAAATTTGAGATCCCTCATCAAATCCTCTAAAGTTAGCTATGAAAACAGAATTACAGCAGATAGTAAAGGCAACCACAAGACCTTCTATAGTTATGTAAAGAATCTCCATGGCAATACCCAGATTTGCTCTGAGCTACTGCACAATGGTACCTCCTATACTGAGCCAACAGATATTGCCAATATACTAGCCGACAGATTCAGTGCCAACTTTATCCCTCCTCCCAAAAGGACGAGTAACAATACTAGTAGTTTGCCAGGCACCCAGTATTATTGCTGCACTGGTTAAAACACCACTGTCCAAGACCAAGAATGCAGCTTATGTGGGACCTGACAATATCCCTGGCTGTGTTCTACATGAACTACAGAGTGAACTGGCACCTCACCTGTGTGCCCTGTTCAATCACAGCCTCACATCAGGCTTTGTCTCTACTGAATGGTGCACTGCTACAGTCATCACTCTGCACAAAGGAGGAGCGAGTACAGACCCTGGGAACTATCACCCCATTAGCCTGATGAGTCTGATATGCAAAGCTATGGAACGCATCATCATGGACTTAATAAACAAGGATGTAGGAAATCTCCAAACTCTGGATCCCACATAGTTTCGCTTTGTGAAGGGTAGATCATGCCTGCTCAACCTGGTCAACTTCTTTGAGTCAGTCACCAGAGCTGTGGATGAAGGCAAGGTGGTTCATACAGCCTACCTTGATCTGGTCACGGCCTTTGATACTATTCCCCACTCAGGAATAATAGAAAAACTCACTAAGCTAGGCATCAACCCCTATATTACAAGGTGGGTGGCAAACTGGCTCACAGGTAGAAGCCACAGTGTGAAAGTAGCTGACTCCAATCAGACCCAGGACACGAGTGGAGTCCCACAGGGTTCGGTCCTGGGTCCTCTCCTGTTTGGTATCTAGATCTCTGAAGTCCGGGCCAGCACAAAGAGACTCTGGCTGACAAAGTTTGCAGAAAATTGCAAGTTGTGAGCTGTTATTAACTCCCCAAGTGATGTTGACATCCTACAGAAAGGGCTCACTGAGACCAATGACTGGTGTAAGAACCATGGCCTTAAGCTCAATGCCAAAAAATGTGTCATCATCCCCTTTGGGAAAAACTCAGTTCCCATGAATTACCACATCAGTGGTAGTCCGCTGAACATTGAAGGAGTTATAAGAGATCTGGGAACACAGGTTGACTGCAACCTCTCTTTTGACCACTACATTGCTACTGTGATCAGCAGGTCCTTCTATGTGGCACATATCATTACTAAGGGTTTTGCATCCAGGAAGAAAGAGGTCATTGTCTCCCTCTTCTCTTCCCTCATTAGGTCAATCATTGAGTACAATGCCCCATTTGGCATGTACCTCACTAAACAAACTGCAACAACTGGAGAGACCACAAAAGTACTTCACAAGCAGGATCCTAGGCCGTAAACATTTGTCCTATATGAGCAGACTTAAAAAACTCCAACTATTATCTGTCTCATATCACCTACTTAGAGGCGATCTCTGCTTGACTTTTAAAGCCATGTGTAATCCAGCTCTGTTAGAAATGCTACATCTAAAGAAATCCCAATCCCTCCACACAACATGCTCAAGAAACCATTACCACAATCAACAAGACATGCTGGACAGGTTCATAACCCAGAGACTGCCCATGCTATGGAATAGACTTCTTATACATGTCAAGCTGAGCACCTCGCTGACCCTCTTCAAGAGAAATCTTGATGAGTGGTTGGGAAATAGAAAATTCACCCCAGGGATCACACCAGTGGCTTTACTCGACAGAGGCACTGGGAACTAAGGTTGGGTGGCACTGTGCCAGGGTAATACTATGGGCTAGGCTTGAAAAGGCTCCAGGGCCATTAGCCTAGTACATACCTATGAACCTATGAACCTACAGACATTCTGTCACCTGTTGACTGAAACTGAAAGATAACTTTTATACACACTCTTAAAACAATTTAATTTCAAGTATTTTATTGGAGTTTTGCAAGTTAACCATCTATGTTCTAGTTTCCCTGTTAAAACATATGCATTTACACAATTACAATAGTTTATACACATTTCTGTTGTAAGCCAGCAGGGCATGCTGTGGTTAAATTTTAGCTCAGTACATAACAGACAGTTCTAACACAGTTGTAGCACAATCATCTTATATGAAACATGTTGGCATTCACAAATGACACGTAACCACTTACAAAATTCCAGATAGCTGGGCTGGCAGTATCTCCTTCTGTCACATTTCTATATTAATCATATTAATATTGACAAATGAATTAGTATTCTTTACAAAATTCCAGCTAGCTGGGCTGGCACTATTTCTATTTGTCACACTTCTCCCCCAACCGAAAACGCAAGCTAGTTTTTCAAGTGACCCTTGTGAAACTCTGCGTTAGAGGGTTGAGCCTATCTGGGAATAGCTTACCCCATTCCCTGTTTTGAGAGCCCATCTGCATTGGCATTGCTAATGCCACTGTAGTGCTGCACTGTCATATCATATGCCTGCACCCCTAGGCTCCACCATAGTAATTTGTGATTTAGCTGGATGGCTCCCTGTAGCCATACATCCCCCTCAGACTATTCCTGCCTTGTACTGCAAATACTTAGCACTAGGGCCTCCCTATCATTGTAAGGTTTCATCATGTTAACATTGTACAGGTTGTGTCCCTGACTCCTGCCTAGCACATCTACCACGTAGTTAACATTACTGACCTTCCTTACTACCTTGTAGGGTCCCTCACAAGCTGCCTGCAGCATGTTGTGTCTGACAGGAATGAGAACCATAACCTGCTGCTCTGCAGCATACTCTCTAGCTAAAGCATTCCTGTCTCTTTTTCTGCTGTTGGGCTTCTGCCAGGTTCTCCTGAGCCAAGCCCATGAGTTCCCTGAGCCTTGTCATGAGGTTTAGGACATATGCCACAACAGACTCCTTGTGGGATTCACACTCACCCTCCCACTCATCATGAATCAAATCTAGAGGTCATCTCACCCTATGCCCATACAGCAACCCAAAGTGTGAAAAAACTGTGGATTCCTGGGGAACCTCTCTGTAAGTAAACAACAGATGGGGCAAATATTTGGCCCACATCCTCTTAAACTGGTCTGCAAATGCCCATAGCATCATCTTGAGTGTAGAGTTTAACCTCTCAACAAGACCATTATAGATGGGGCAAATATTTGGCTCACTCCCTCTTAAACTGGTCTGCAAATGCCCATAGCATCATCTTGAGTGTAGAGTTTAACCTCTCAACAAGACCATTAGTCTGGGGATGGTAGGGAGTGGTCTTTAGGTGCTTCACCCCACAGTGCTTCTACAGACAAGTGAGCAGGTCTGACATGAAATTGGCACCTCTGTCAATCAGTATTTGTTTTGGGAAACCTACCCTGTTGAAAATCTCTAACAAAGCACTTAGCACCTTTTCTGGCTCAATGGAGTACAGAGCCAGCACCTCAGGGTATTTGGTAGCATAATCTACTACCACTAGGATACACTTTCTCTCTGTAGAACGTGGGGTACTCAGAGGCCCCACAATATCCATAGCTACCCTCTGAAATGGCTCCTCAATCACAGGCAAAGGCATTAAAGGAGCTTTCACTTATTCTCCTGCCTTGCCTACCTTTTGGCACTGCTCACATATCCAGCAGTACCCTGTTACGTCTGGAAATCTCAAGCCAATAAAAGTTCTGCATAATACGTCTCTTTGTACGTTTTATGCCCATATGACCTGCAAAGGGGATATCATGGGCTATGACTAGAATTGCCAGATGGTAGGCTCTGGGCACTACCAACTGCTGTATTCTCTCACCCATTAGCCCTCCCTCAGGGGTCCACTCTCTATATAGTAACCCTTTGTACCAGTATACAAATTCCTCTTTCCCTTGAGAATCAGGTGCCTCATTGGCTAGCTCCCTCAGACCTTGTATTGTAGGTTCTGAGAGCTCAGCCTGTCTCAACTCTTTCTTGGTAACCCTTTCCAGCTCCCCTTCCACAGGAAGTCTGGTATCCTCTGACAGCAGTGCCTCACTGTCAGCCTGGGTACTACTACTCACCTCTGCCCTTGCAGTCAATCTGTCTGAGGGAACCTCAGTACCTACAAGCAGCTGTGGCTCACCTTCAGTCTCACTGCTACTCTCCTCACTCCTTACCTGAAGCAACCACCTCACCAGTCCTGGCTGCAAGGTTGCAGTCTGTCTGGGTCACCCCCAGGCTACCAGACCCAAAGGCTTATCTCCAAGCCTGACTGCGTGTAACTGCGTACATGCAAGGTACTGCATTATCAGCATAATTCCCTATCAGGGCATCTGCAGAGATATCCTCAAACACCCCTACTTGGTGGCTTCATTTTCTACCCTCCCAGTCAAGGTGAACCCTAGCCAAAGGTATTTGGAATGGGGTCCCTTGTAAAGCTCTGACTGGAGTTGACTGCCCAAGCAAGTAGTGCTCCTCTTTAACCATTGCAGGCTTCACAAAGGTTAGGTCAGAGGCTGTGTCTGTCTTAGCAATGGCCTCCTTCCCATTTACAAAGATAGGATATAACCTTTTGTGGTACCTTCATACCCTTGTTGTCTATAGACAACTTACTGCTGGCATTTTGTCATTCCCACTCACTGGCTCTCCTACCTTTTGTTCCCCACCTTGCTTCTCTGGACATCTATATGATACATGGCTCCACTGGTTGCATTTAAAGCATTTAACCCTTGGTCCTGGACATGTACCTGGACTAGTGGCTTCCCCTGTTACTGGCGAACTCTGTTGGGGCGGTGTAGGCTGCCCACCATGGGTTCCTTTAGATCGTGAGCAGCACCTGCTTGCTAGGTATAGGTCTCCCTTCTTCCCTAACTCATCTGCAGTACTATCTGCTAACCAGGTTCTCATGTTCTCAGGAAAAGTGCTAAGGGCTTGTTCCCTCACCAAAAGGTCTGCCAGCCCTTCATAAGTGGTGACCTGACATCCACTCACCCACCTATGAAAATAAGTGCTTAGTTCAGCAATATATTCAAACACACTTTCATCTGTCTTGCATCTATGCTCATGAAAGTTTTTCCTATAAGCTTCAAATGTCAACTTAAAACAACTTTCAACTGTATTATAATTTAAACAATCATTATCAGACAAGTTAGAAATAGTAGTTACATCTTTACCATGGAGTAAGGGGGTCAGGAACTGTACCCAGATCCCTTGGTCAACATTATACTGTTTCCATACCCTCTCAAACATATGAATAAAACTATCAAAAATATCCCCCTCTGTAAATTGTGGAAGGAATTTACTGACCTTTGTTGCTTCTCGGGTTTGGTTACTCCAAGGCCAGCTTGGTTGTCCTCCTGGTCGCTATTCTGTGATGCAGCTGTGCTATAGCTGCAATAATTTCTGCTTTAGTCAGGTTGGCACGCACCGGTCCTTTAGCCTGACTCATCTCAGCTAACTGGTAGCTTGTCAGCTTGCTATACTGCACTGCTGACATGCTTGCCTGCTCTCCCTGACTAACTAAGCTAAGAAAAAAATAAAGCACTTGTGATATGAAACTCTGAATGCTCACTGTGTGGCTGATTGAGAGTACAAACATCTTCTTTGGTGACCACAGGCTACAGGAATTCAATATCTACAACACTGTAAGCCAATTAATATGTGATGTGGATATTCCACCACTGCAAACCAATAATCAAGGAGTCTCAGTCTTCACCACTGGCATCAGTGGGGGATGTACACACTAGGAGGATGACAAGTGCACACACAGTAAAGTGCAATTTCCCTTAAGAGCACACAGAGATCACAGTTAGTCTGGGGCTGGTTTCTCCCTCTTACTCCAGATCCCCAATAAGACTCCCCACTGACACAGCGATAGGGTTGAGATCTCAGCTATGTGGCCAAACCAAGATCTTCTGTCCAACCAGTGTTCGTGTCCCCACCCAAGTAGCTGACACACACACTCTTTGAGATTTAATTTATTTACAAACACACATACACAGACATCCACGGTAGTGCAGCGGTAACATTGTTGCCTCCCATCAAGAGGTTCTCCCATTCGATTCTCGGCTGAAGTGCGGGGAGTGCCTTCTGTGTGGAGTCTGCATGTCCTCCCCATGGTTGGATGGGCATTTGAAAGACATGCGTAAATGGGCATGCCTTCGTTGACGGTTGGACGTCGAGCTGGCAACTTGCCATTCATGAAAATCTATTGCCAATCATTAGCAGACCGGAGTTCCACTGTGGTGACCCCTAAACAGGAAAAGCCGAAAGACCAACAACAATGACAAACACACACACCTGGGGAAGGCTGGCACAGGTTTATTAGCTATGTCCCCTTCTGCACAGACTATAAGGTAGTTCCAACTGCCACCAGTGACTCTTTATCAGCTACTTTAAGCCCCTTAACAAAGGGTGTCCAATCCTACTGCGTAATGTTATAATTAATCCAAATGGTAGTCTAACCAAGAGCAATGCTATTTAGGAGTGGCCTGTACAGTGTCACCATATAGATATGCAAGTACTCTAACAGCTTTGATGTTTCTAAAGAGACCAGCCACAATTGAAAGTTTTAAATATATTTAATAATAAATAATAAGGGAACAAGACAATAGTAAGTAATCCGTTACATTAGAGTTCAAAATCACAGGAAATATTTAAAACAACATTAGTGGACAGTCTCAAATAAAGAAAACATCTAAGCTATGCTTTACTATATTCCTATCTGAATCTAAAAGAGTTACTATGCCCTAAAAACTTACTTACAGCAAGGCAAGTGCAGGTGAATGGATGTTTCTCAGCTGATGCTCTCAGGTCAAAGACACATACAAAATGGACTGTTTCTCTCTGAGAGTTCTTAAATTAATATCAAATATTGCTGATGGATTAGCTTGGATGACATCACTTTTTCTCACCTGACTTTAGTTCCTAAGCTAAACCCTCAGTGTCAGAAACTACCAACATTTTAACATTTTAACATCTCTCTGTGAAATTACATAGCCTTCAGATGTTTGCAACTGGTAGAGAGCATAAAATAATAAAACACTTACAAAACAACACAGAGAATCCCCTGTCTCTTGTTGACTGAAACAGAAAGATAACTTTTACAGCACAATCGTAAAACAATTTAATCTCAACTATTTTGTTAATGTTTTGCAAGTTAACCCTCTATGTTCTAGTTCCCAATTACAGTAGTTTATATACATTTCTGTTCTAAGCCAGCAGGGCATGATGTGGTTACATTTTAGCTCAGTACATAACATACAGTTCTAACATAATTGTAGCACAAGCATCTTACATGAAGCATGTTGGCATTCACAAATAACACATTACCACTTACAAAATTCCAGCTAGCTGGGCAGGCAGTATTTCCCTTTGTCCCACAAGCCATAAAAGCCACATGATGAAATCTAACCAGCATTCCCTTCTAAATAATTCCCAAGTCTTCTTGAAAGAGTTAAACCACATAATTGGAATGAACACATCAAAAGCTCAACAAAGTACATGGCAAAGATCACCCTTACAGAATTTCACACAAAACACTACAACCTTACCACTATATCTAGTAACACTTCTCCTTTTACCGATATTCAAAATTCTCCTCCTTATACTCCACCCTTTTACCTCAAACAATTAACTGCAAAAGATATCACAATGCCTCTAGAGCAAATTCATACAGTTAAGCTGCCCAGTACTGATGGTTATCATTCATGGCTCATCTACCACTCTACAGAATGTATTTCTACTATCCCAAAACATGTTTGTAATATGTGTTTAACCCAAAACACAATTTTAAACATTTGGAAATCAGCAATAATGATCCCTCTTCCTAAACAACCCAACCCCTCTAAAACTTTATATTATCTCACCATCCTCATCCTCCCACCCTAGAAAATGTTACCAAAGCATTCATATACCCCTAGCTCACATAATATCACACTTCTCTAACACAAGCAATATAGATTCTGGTCAGACACAGCACCAGGACAGCACTTTGGACCCTAACTGATGAAATCTTAATAACAATGTCTATAGGACAACTCACGGACACCATTTTCATAGATCTTACCAAAGCATTTGATCTTGTACAGAACACAAACTCCTGTTGCACCATCTCTTGCCCAAGCAGCCAGTCAAGACACTATTCCCTGGTTCAGAAACTTCCCCTCAGATCATCTCTTCATTGTGAAAACTCATTTATCCTTCTCTCTTACCTCCAAACTTAAAAAAGGTAAGCTGCAAGGCTCTGTCTTGTCTCCCCTCCTTTTCACATCTACATCAATAAAATTCCCCTTGAACTTCCTTATCTGCAACACCTTCTTTATGCAGAAGATACGGTCCTATACCATTCAAATCAATCACTTTCAATGGTACAAAAAAGCTCCAAACAAATTTCCTCTCTGCCAGCCAGTTGATCAGTAATAAAAAACTACTACTTTATGTCACCAAAACTAAGACCATGCTTTTAGGAACAAAGAAAAAAATGCCAAAATAATCTCCTAACTATACGTACCTGGCCATCAAAATGCTCACTTAGAAAATATTAGGTATCTGGTTAGATCAATCTTTAAACTTCAGTTTCCATCTTGACAACATTAGGGAAAGAGTTAATGCACTTGTATTATGGGCCAACATACAAAATCTCCTAATTTCTGTAGAGGGCCACCAGAACAGCAAAATGCAAAGGCATCCTTTTTGCCCAACTCAAATATGACTTTTCTTTAACAGCATTTACATTTAAAAGGAACACCAAACATATTCAAACTATTGAACACCACATCCTCAGGTTTGTCACCCTTTCCTCTAAACTGGACCACCACTGCATAACCCTTGAAAAGGTAAACTGGCTCCCAGTCCAACAAAGATGAAAACTTTTATTAGGCTCTCAGTTCTTCAGACTTCTTAACAACTAAACCTTTCCTCAGCTGTCAATTAAACTTACAAGAACTGCCTCACATACATCCTCAGGAACCACAGTAACTGATCTCTTCCCTCACTCTCAACACTAAGCTGCACTGCTGAGACCACAGTTTGTCTGTTCTTGATCCTGAACTCTGGGAATCCCTCCTCACCCCCACCTTAAAGAATCAACATCCGACTCTCTTTTCTGCTCACAGCTAAAAAGCATTTCTCATACAAACAGCAACATGTGAATGCCACCCTTTTGACAACATTACCAAACCACCTCAGTGCTTCTCCTCCCTTTACTTCTCTCATGCTCACTCTGCTCTTCCTTTCCTCAGAACCATACATACCCCTTACAACTGTATACATCTGTAAACAACTGTGTATGTCTTCTATTCTAATCACACATAATTATATAATAATACTACTCTCTGTGCTCACTGTGTTTTGCTTTAAACACTTTATCTTATGTTTTTGTGAATGAATAATTTTACAACCTTTGCAGCTTTGTCTTGGCTGAGTCTAAAACTCGTCAGTTGTGATTGGTGCTCTACTCCATTTAGCAAATTTAAATAAATACATTAAGTAATAAGTAAGTGTGTACAAACGTAGAAACTACTTTGTACTTAACATAAGCAACATATATATATATATATATATATATATATATATATATATATATATATATATATATATATATATATATATATATATATATATATATATATATATATATATATATATATACACACACACGGAAAATTTTCCTACCTAGTCAGAGTATGTGGTCAATTAAAAGCTAAGGAATATGTTCAAAGAATGATGTTACATAAAAAAAATAAAGGAAGCTACAACCTAAAATAAAGCTAAACATTAACTTTAATAAGGAAGATACAATGTAAAATAAAGATAAACAGTAATTCATTTCTCAGAGTTTGTTACCTATATTAGGTCACCAATATGGAACATTAGAATAGATAATTATGTATAAAACTAAGCAAATTAATAACTAGGACATCACATCCCTTAGGAGGTATGTATACCCTGAGACTTCATACATAATTTATCATTGAAGGGATAATCGTCATATCAGCAACAAACATCAGTAATCTCTCATTTGTATGGCCATAATAATAAGGTTATTCATTGGTAGAAAACTAGTAGTGTAAGCACCACTGACATCAAGAAGTAACAGTCCCAGCAATGCTAAGCAGTAACAGGCCCAGCAGTGCTAAGCAGTAACAGACCCAGCAATGCTAAGCAGTAACAGTCCCAGTAATGCTAAACAGTAACAGTCCCAGCAGTACTAAGCAGTAATAGTCCCAGCAGTACTAAGCAGCAACAGTCCCAGCGTCACTAAGCAGTTACAGTCTCAGCAGTACTAAGCAGCAATAGTCCAAATCAGTGCAAAGCAGGAACAGTCCCAGTGGTGCTAAGCAGTAAAAGGCTCAGCAGTGTTAAGCAGTAACAGGCCCAGCACTGCAAAGAAAGAACAGTCCCAGCAGTGTTAAGCTGTAACAGTTCCGGTGTCGCTAAGCAGTAAATGTCCCAGCATCACTAAGCAATTACAGTCCTAGCAGTACTAAGCAGTAACAGTCCCAGCAGTGCAAAGCAGGAACAGTCCCAACAATGCTAAGCAGCAACAGTCCCAGCAATGCTAAGAAGTTATAGTCCAAGCAATGCTAAGCAGTAACAGTCCTAGGAGTACCAAGCAGTAACAATCCCAGCAGTACTAAGCAGTAACAGTCCCAATGTCACTAAGCAGTCCGAGCAGTACTAAGCAGTAACAGTTCCAGCAGTGCTAAGCAGTAAAAGACCCAGCAGTGCTAAGCAGTAACAGTCCCAGCACTGCAAATCAGGAACAGTTCCAGCAGTGTTAAGCTGTAACAGTCCCGGCGTCGCTAAGCAGTAACAGTTCCAGCAAAGCAGGAACAGTCCCAGCAGTGCTAAGCTGTAGCAGTCCCAGCAGTACTAAACTATAACAGTCCCAGCAATGCTAAGCTGAAGGTATGGCAGTAAAGCAAGATGTGCAATAACAGATGCAAAATTCCATAGTTTTCACAACAATAAAATAAATAAGTCAAAGGTAAGACAAATAACTGAAGGAAAGACTTTCCAAACCTATAGCAAGGATCTGTGAGAGCTCTCAAGGGCTTACAATGAATCTGAGTGCAGTATAGTTAAAATGCTGATATGAAGTATCAGAGCTTCTGTGCAGTTGTAGCTAATGCAGTTTGTTGGTCCAACACAGCTGATAAGCTGCATTAAAATGAAAGCAATCCAATTATTAGTTTACAGCATGAAATTTCCCATATGGTCAATATAACCAAATTGATCTGAGCAGAGAGAGAACAAAGAGGGTGAAATATATTTCACATAAATTCAGAGTCAGAATTCAATAAATGATGAAACAGAATTGTGAAGTACAGACTCGTACAACAGTCAAACCTCTCAAATGACAGAGTAAAAGAGCAAACTGGTCTTAGCACACGTCTCTGCTTTCCCTGATTTTGCCTCCTCGTTTTTCCCCTCCCCCAAAAAATGGTTGTTTTCCTGGTAAGTCACTGATTATAGTCTGTCAAAAACTCCTGCAATTAGAATTTCATACTTCTTATTGTTCAAAAATACATTTTGATGTAAAACCTGTTGTTCTATTAAATGTTTAGATGAATTAGAATAATATTTAATTCATGTTAGTTTAATAAAATAAAACATGCCTGATTTTGGGCAGTAGTCTCCTTATACTTTTAGCTTTATCCAGACTTCTTGATCCAGTGTGTTGAGAGGTATGGACATTGGTGTCCCACAAAGATATGTGGTCAGCTGTCATTGTCTCGCTCCTTTGTAAACAGAACTGTGAAGTCAGCAGGTGATGAGTCAAATAATTTCTAATGTTCTAGCTGATTAATTATCATGGTGATAAAGTTAAGATCTAGGCAATCATATTTGCCATTTCAATTCTTTTTCTTCTTCTTACATAGGCATGTTGATGAATTGACAATAATTCTGGTATATAACGTTCTTAATTCCTTTGCTACTCCATGGGTTGATCCCAGGATATGTTTAGATCATCCATGATGACTATTTTATTTTACCATATTCAAAGAAAGTTAATTTATTGACCATGAATATTTCAGCTCTGTTTTGTTCTAGATAGAAGCACCAAATGCTGAGTTTCTCATACTTTTCATTCTTACTGATACAACAATGGATTTTTGATTCTTGACACCTGGAGGCATCTTTTTTTTAGCCATAATTTAAGGCAGTTGATTGTTGACTATAATTGCCACTCCACCTGCCTGCTGGCAAATGTGATCGTGCAATAGACAGATAAGTTTGCCACAGAACATTAACTGCTTTGCATTTATGACCTTTATGCAGTCTTGCACTAGGAAATTCAGATTTGATGAATGAAGGCAAGCTTGGAAATAAAATTATTTTATTTTTTATTTTATTTAACATTTGTTTACAGGGGAAGTCTGACTGGGTTAGTTGGCCATTTTCAGCGGAGGCCCAGGGAGAAAAGCTCCACATACATACAAATACACAGAATAACAGCACAAAATTATACAGATCATAAGAAGGCAAACTATACAATGGAATACTTTACATACTCCTCATTGGTCCAATCCAACCATAAGCTTATCACCCTTGATATCCACATCCCGCCCCCACCCCCATTAAGAAAACCACAGTAAAAAAATTCTCCAAAGCCAACTTGCTTCTTAAGACAGAAGTGGTGAACTTCATGACACCCATGCAGATGGACAATACAGTTACAACTGCTGAATCCTACACAAATGCACTCTATAAGCACTTACACTAGTGCATGGATCGTGCTATCCCAAACAGAACCAAGACGCTATCCTCCAAAAAAAGGAAGCCAATCTGGTGGTCCCCTGCCATAAACAAACTGTACAACAGAAGGAAGAAACTGTTGCAAAAGAGAGTAAAATCCCATGAGTGGAGGAGCTCCCTGGTCAGTCTCAGTAAGAAGCTGAGATCCCTTATAAGATCCTCCAAAGCTAGCTACGAAAACAAAATCACCACTAAATCCAAGGACAACCACAAAGCATTCTATAGTTATGTCAAAAATCTAGATGGCAACACCCAGATCTGCTCTGAGTTACAGCACAAAGGCACAAAAATTACAGAACCAACTGATATTGCCAACATCCTGACAGACAGGTTCAGTGCTAATTTTATTCCCCTCTCACCCCCTAAAGGGCCCATATCTATACAGGAAGAATGCAGAGTCCCTGTAATCACAACTATGCAGGTAAAAGCTGCACTCTCTAAAGCAAAAAATACAGCATCCATGGGACTGGACAGCATCCCAGGCTGCGTTTTACATGAACTTCAGAACAAACTGGCTCCCCACCTAAGCACCATGTTCAATCATAGTCTCACGTCAGGCTTTGTGCCCACTGAATGGCACACAGCAACAGTTATCCCACTCCACAAAGGGGGAGCCACTAATGTTCCTGGGAACTATCGACCTATTAGCCTGATGAGCCTGGTCTGCCAGGCCATGGAACGTATCATCATGGAACTCATAAACAAAGATATTGGTAACCTCCAAACTCTGGATCCCACCCAGTTCGGATTTGTGAAAGGCAGATCATGCCTCCTGAACCTGATTGACTTCTTTGAGGCAGTCATCAAAGCAGTGGATGAGGGTAAGGTGGTTCACACAGCCTATCTTGACCTTGCCAAGGCTTTCGACACCATCCCCCATTCTGGAATTATAGCTAAACTCAATAAACTAGGTATAAATCCCTACATCACAAGATGGGTTGCCAACAGTCTCACTGACAGAACCCACACTGTAAAAGTTGCAGACTCCAAATCTGACCTCAAGGCAGTGACAAGTAGGGTGCCACAGGGTTCTTTCCTGGGACCTCTCCTGTTTGGTATCTACTTCTCTGAAGTACAGGCTAACACAGAAGGCCTCTGGATGGCAAAGTTTGCAGATGACTGCAAACTGGGAGCCATAGTCAAGTCCCCAAATGATGTGGACATCCTACAGAAGGGCCTCACTGAGACAGATGCCTGGTGTCAGAGCCATGGCCTCAAGCTCAATGCCAAAAAGTGCAGTGTCACCCCCATTGGTAAAAACTCTGTACCCATGAACTACCACATAGGCAGCAATCTACTTAACACCGAATGCGTGATAAGAGACCTTGGGACCCAGGTGGACAGTAGTCTCTCCTTTGATAGTCACATCACCACAGTAGTCAGGAAGTCCTTCTACGTGGCACACCTCATCATAAAAGGTTTCTTATCCAGGAAAAAAGAGGTCATTGTTCCCCTCTACTCGTCACTCATTAGACCCATTATAGAGTACAACGCCCCTTTTGGAATGTACCTCACAAGACATCTGCAGCAGCTGGAAAGGCCATAGAAGGACCTCACAAAGAGGATTACTGGCCTCAAACAAAAACAAATGCCCTACACTGACCACCTCAAAAAACTCCAGCTTTACTCTGTAGCATATCGCCTACTCCGAGGTGATCTCTGCCTAACATATAAAGCTATGTCAAACCCATTGCTGTTGGGCATGCTACACCTAAAGAAATCCCAATCCCTCCAAGCTACATGCTCTAGGGACCTAAACCTTGTCACCACAATAAACAGGACATACTGGAGGGATAGATTCCTGTCCCAGAGACTTCCTATACTCTGGAACAAGCTACCCATCTATGTCAAGCAAAGTTCTTCATTAGCACTCTTCAAGAAAAATCTTGATGAGTGGATGGGAAATAGGAAATACACCCTGGGGATCACTTCTGTGTCTCTGCTGGACAGTGGCACAGGAAAATAACTTTCTTGGGTGGCGTAAGCTATGGTACCTTGCTGGCTAGGCTTACGTAGGCCCTTAGGCCGATAGCCTAGTATCTACCTATGAACCTATGAACCTATAATAATGTTTGTCAAGAAACATGCACATCAGAATAGAAGGTGGGAGAATGAGTTTGGGAGTGGGTGCAGGTAGGGAAATGACGAGTACGTTCTGCCAGGTGAGGAGCAAGAGCATAATCGGTTGTTATTTAGATGGGTCTTTAGCAGGTTTTTTAAATGATTTACTGCTTAGGCTCTGTGCATTAAAGTGGAAAATTTTTAGCAATTCATTGTTTTAATTTCATAGCAGCTATTGCAACAAAATGAATATTAATGGTATCTAGTCCATAATTAAACTCTGTCTCAGGAGCACAACAGTTTAAAGTTAGGAATATGCATCATACTTGGAAGAAAGTGTTTCAGCAGGTAGAATATACATCTCTCAATGTAAAAATGTCTACTTTGTGAGGAATGGATGCTACATCAGGAAATGTTTGAACTACTGGTAATGCTATAATAACACTCTGGTTAGGTTTATATGTAGCATAACATAACTTCTGCCTATTAACTTCCCCTCTCCAATATCAACAACTAAAATACGTTCCTTAAAGTTCTGGATAACATGGTGTGAAAACATATTTTCAATTGGATAACCTCCAATGAATAAAGATAATGATAGTATTAGCATCCACCACGACATTCCACATTTACCTTTGCAGTTAGCCCCCTAACTGGCATCTATATCTTGTCTTAACTAAGATATCCACGTCATGTCAAGTTGTTCCACTTTCCATACTCTTGGAGCTGTCACTGCCCCATACTAACCATGTTGCATAAAAAAATTCCTTCAATATTCATGCTGTCCCCTGATAAATACAGTCAGAAGACTGGACACCCATTTCTTCTTTCTTAGATCACAAAGAAACTCTCAAAGGGATTTAGAATGGACCCCACCACTAACTTTAAGGGCTCTGGTAAAATGGTCCTGTTTCCACAATATTGTATTTTGCAATTCAGAGGCACATTAGTTGCAATGAAAAAAGACGCATTATTGGTAATTTGCATGTTTCTCAATTTCAGTAGACATCAGGATCTACCTGATCTTTGTGTAAGTTAAGGAAGGCATAGAAGCATCTGACACAAAACTATTCCTTAATCTTTCATCGTTAAAGGTCCACATATCTCTTAGGCCATTTTGATCACATGTAGAAAATACGTTATACAGCCAAGAACAACACAGGAGCAGCAAACCTTTATAGCTTGAAGAATATCAAGTCTGACTATATCAAAACTTTGTAAAGAGACAGCAAAAGAGTGTCAGGCATTCATAGAAGTCTAGCAGTTATGTTACAGAAATAATTTACAAATCAATCAAATGTTTTCTGTAACACCACTGATAAAAAATGACTGAGCATCAGTTATCAGTTTCTTGCTGTAACTGCTGCTGTGCCCTTTTTAAAAACTTTCTTACTGGATTATGTCTGGTATAGCCTATCTAAAAGCCAGAAGACTTGGTGCCTCCCTCCATCTACTGAGTGATCAGAGATGATTACTCATCAAGGGAAGTTTGCAGATCCCAGCTTGTAAAGATTTCTTGCACCTATGCAGCTTGTGAATAAAGACAATCTCAGTATCTAGAGTTTGGGTTGAGATCCTTGGAAATAAGACTTATGCAGTACTGGTGGAAGAAGAATGATATATGGATAGCATACAGCTTCACTCACCGGTAGGTTTCTAAGTGCACCATGTTATGCATATATTCAAGGCTCAAGGTCTTCCCAGGACAAATGGAATGCAACGCAAAGTCTCAGACCTATGTAGCAAAGGTCAGAAAATTCTCCCCAATGAATTTGGTGATTTAATCACTACATTAGATAGTTTCATAAATCACAGATGCATAAAATGGCCATACTTAGAAATAGTAGCTTTTTATACCTACTATGCATTGTACTGTGCTGTACTTTGGACTCTTAACTGATTTCCATACACTATATGAATTTTAAGTCCTACATATTCACCAGGTCTACCAGACCCACCATTGGCCTCTGTCAGGCTGAATCTGATCTGCATGTGGGGCAGGGGAGAATATTGAGGACTCTGGTGTACATTCATCCTACTCACAACAGTATTTTATTTCTTTCTTATGTGCTGATTCCTTTTTCCATTTGCATGTACCTGATGACAGACATGCAACGGAGACATGCTGGCATATTGTCCCACTTCAATGACTACTCAGCCAATGCCACTGCCTACATCCCCTGCATGTCCTTAGCCTCCACAAAGGATCAACCTTGAGGATGCCTAACAGCATGACTTCCCACAGGATGGGGATGTACATGTTTTCCCTACCAGTGCCTCTGACATCCAAGCTGTTAATTGAACCTGAGTCACCTTGGTCATAAGCAGGGCGTTAATCCCTCTGTGGTATGACAATAGCTTATTTCTACTACAGTAGTTCACCACATGTATATGCTGTTGTTGTCTGTTAAATGTATTGCTTAAACATTAACTCTTATAATGGTATTATTGTAGCCTAGAATTACCTATTTAGTTGAAGTCCTAAAGAAAGTTTCTTAAGTGTTTTCCAAGTGCAGTTTTTTTATGTTCCACTTTAGTAAGATTAGTTGATATAAACTTGATTATAAAAGTTTTCAGTGGTTAACTCTTATAATCCCTCAAAAGAAACATACGTTTTCTGTATAACTTAGCATATGAAAATAGGCATTCCTGACATCCAAGGGGTTGAAGTAGCATGTACACATGACAGCTGTCTAACAGGACCGTGGCAGAATATTCACACAAGAAGTTTATCTGAAACATCCAAGCATGGTGGATTCCTTATCATTATTCCAGTCAATTCAGCATGGCCTCATAGGGAGCAAAGAACTGAGTGTGATGGATCAGCATGGCCTCATAGGGAGCAAAGAACTGAGTGTGATGGATCAGCATGGCCTCATAGGGAGCAAAGAACTGAGTGTGATGGATCAGCATGGCCTCATACGGAGCAAAGAACTGAGTGTGATGGATCAGCATGGTCTCATAGGGAGCAAAGAACTGAGTGTGATGAATCAGCATGGCCTCATAAGGAGCAAAGAACTGAGTGTGATGGATCAGCATGGCCTCATAGGGAGCAAAGAACTGAGTGTGATGGATCAGCATGGCCTCATAGGGAGCAAAGAACTGAGTGTGATGGATCAGCATGGCCTCATACGGAGCAAAGAATTGAGTGTGATGGATCAGCATGGCCTCATAGGGAGCAAAGAACTGAGTGTGATGGATCAGCATGGCCTCATACGGAGCAAAGAACTGAGTGTGATGGATCAGCATGGCCTCATACAGAGCAAAGAACTGAGTGTGATGGATCAGCATGGCCTCATAGGGAGCAAAGAACTGAGTGTGATGGATCAACATGGCCTCATAGGGAGCAAAGAACTGAGTGTGATGAATCAGCATGGTCTCATAGGGAGCAAAGAACTGAGTGTGATGGATCAGCATGGTCTCACAGTGAGCAAAGAACTGAGTGTGATGAATCAGCATGGCCTCATAGGGAGCAAAGAACTGAGTGTGATGGATCAGCATGGCCTCATAGAGAGCAAAGAACTGAGTGTGATGGATCAGCATGGCCTCATAGGGAGCAAAGAGCTGAGTGTGATGAATCAGCATGGCCTCATAGGGAGCAAAGAACTGAGTGTGATGGATCAGCATGGCCTTATAGAGAGCAAAGAACTGAGTGTGATGGATCAGCATGGCCTCATAGGGAGCAAAGAACTGAGTGTGATGAATCAGCATGGTCTCATAGGGAGCAAAGAACTGAATGTGATGGATCAGCATGGTCTCATAGGGAGAAAAGAACTGAGCGTGATGAATGAGCATGGTCTCATAAGGAGCAAAGAACTGAGTGTGATGGATCAGCATGGCCTCATAGGGAGCAAAGAACTGAGTGTGATGAATCAGCATGGGCTCATAGGGAGCAAAGAACTGAGTGTGATGGATCAGCATGGTCTCACAGTGAGCAAAGAACTGAGTGTGATGAATCAGCATGGTCTCATAGGGAGCAAAGAACTGAATGTGATGGATCAGCATGGTCTCATAGGGAGAAAAGAACTGAGCGTGATGAATGAGCATGGTCTCATAAGGAGCAAAGAACTGAGTGTGATGGATCAGCATGGCCTCATAGGGAGCAAAGAACTGAGTGTGATGAATCAGCATGGACTCATAGGGAGCAAAGAACTGAGTGTGATGGATCAGCATGGTCTCACAGTGAGCAAAGAACTGAGTGTGATGAATCAGCATGGTCTCATAGGGAGCAAAGAACTGAGTGTGATGGATCAGCATGGTCTCAGAGGGAGCAAAGAACTGAGTGTGATGGATCAGCATGGCCTCATAGGGAGCAAAGAACTGAGTGTGATGGATCAGCATGGCCTCATAGGGAGCAAAGAACTGAGTGTGATGGATCAGCATGGCCTCATACGGAGCAAAGAACTGAGTGTGATGGATCAGCATGGCCTCATAGGGAGCAAAGAACTGAGTGTGATGGATCAGCATGGTCTCATACAGAGCAAAGAACTGAGTGTGATGGATCAGCATGGCCTCATAGGGAGCAAAGAACTGAGTGTGATGGATCAGCATGGCCTCATAGGGAGCAACGAACTGAGTGTGATGGATCAGCATGGCCTCATACGGAGCAAAGAACTGAGTGTGATGGATCAGCATGGCCTCATAGGGAGCAAAGAACTGAGTGTGATGGATCAGCATGGCCTCAGAGGGAGCAAAGAACTGAGTGTGATGGATCAGCATGGCCTCAGAGGGAGCAAAGAACTGAGTGTGATGGATCAGCATGGCCTCATAGGGAGCAAAGAACTGAGTGTGATGGATCAGCATGGCCTCATACGGAGCAAAGAACTGAGTGTGATGGATCAGCATGGCCTCATAGGGAGCAAAGAACTGAGTGTGATGGATCAGCATGGCCTCATAGGGAGCAAAGAACTGAGTGTGATGAATCAGCATGGTCTCACACTGAGCAAAGAACTGAGTGTGATGAATCAGCATGGCCTCATATGGAGCAAAGAACTGAGTGTGGTGGATCAGCATGGCCTCATAGGGAGCAAAGAACTGAGTGTGATGGATCAGCATGGCCTCATAGGGAGCAAAGAACTGAGTGTGATGGATCAGCATGGCCTCATAGGGAGTAAAGAACTGAGTGTGATGGATCAGCATGGCCTCATAGGGAGCAAAGAACTGAGTGTGATGGATCAGCATGGCCTCATAGGGAGCAAAGAACTGAGTGTGATGGATCAGCATGGCCTCATACGGAGCAAAGAACTAAGTGTGATGGATCAGCATGGTCTCACAGGGAGCAAAGAACTGAGTGTGATGATTCAGCATGGCCTCATAGGGAGCAAAGAACTGAGTGTGATGGATCAGCATGGCCTCATAGGGAGCAAAAAACTGAGTGTGATGGATCAGCATGGCCTCATAGGGAGCAAAGAACTGAGTGTGATAGATCAGCATGGCCTCATACGGAGCAAAGAACTGAGTGTGATGGATCAGCATGGCCTCATAGGGAGCAAAGAACTGAGTGTGATGGATCAGCATGGCCTCATACGGAGCAAAGAACTGAGTGTGATGGATCAGCATGGCCTCATACGGAGCAAAGAACTGAGTGTGATGGATCAGCATGGCCTCATAGGGAGTAAAGAACTGAGTGTGATGGATCAGCATGGCCTCATACGGAGCAAAGATCTGAGTGTGATGTATCAGCATGGCCTCATAGGGAGCAAAGAACTGAGTGTGATGGATCAGCATGGTCTCATAGGGAGCAAAGAACTGAGTGTGATGAATCAGCATGGTCTCATAGGGAGCAAAGAACTGAGTGTGATGGATCAGCATGGTCTCATAGGGAGCAAAGAACTGAGTGCGATGGATCAGCATGGCCTCATAGGGAGCAAAGAACTGAGTGTGATGGATCAGCATGGCCTCATAGGGAGCAAAGAACTGAGTGTGATGGATCAGCATGGCCTCATAGGGAGCAAAGAACTGAGTGTGATGGATCAGCATGGCCTCATACGGAGCAAAGAACTGAGTGTGATGGATCAGCATGGCCTCATACGGAGCAAAGAACTGAGTGTGATGGATCAGCATGGCCTCATAGGGAGCAAAGAACTGAGTGTGATGGATCAGCATGGCCTCATAGGGAGCAAAGAACTGAGTGTGATGAATCAGCATGGTCTCATAGGGAGCAAAGAACTGAGTGTGATGGATCAGCATGGCCTCATACGGAGCAAAGAACTGAGTGTGATGGATCAGCATGGCCTCATAGGGAGCAAAGAACTGAGTGTGATGGATCAGCATGGCCTCATAGGGAGCAAAGAACTGAGTGTGATGAATCAGCATGGTCTCATAGGGAGCAAAGAACTGAGTGTGATGGATCAGCATGGCCTCACAGTGAGCAAAGAACTGAGTGTGATGAATCAGCATGGTCTCATAGGGAGCAAAGAATTGAGTGTGATGAATCAGCATGGTCTCATAGGGAGCAAAGAACTGAGTGTGATGGATCAGCATGGCCTCATAGGGAGCAAAGAACTGAGTGTGATGGATCAGCATGGCCTCATAGGGAGCAAAGAACTGAGTGTGATGGATCAGCATGGCCTCATAGGGAGCAAAGAACTGAGTGTGATGGATAAGCATGGCCTCATAGGGAGCAAAGAACTGAGTGTGATGAATCAGCATGGTCTCAGAGGGAACAAAGAACTGAGTGTGATGAATCAGCATGGTCTCACAGAGAGCAAAGAACGGAGTGTGATGAATCAGCATGGTCTCATACGGAGCAAAGAACGGAGTGTGATGAATCAGCATGGTCTCAGAGGGAACAAGGAACTGAGTGTGATAAATCAGCATGGTCTCATAGGGAGCAAAGAACTGAGTGTGATGAATCAGCATGGCCTCATAGGGAGCAAAGAACTGAGTGTGATGGATCAGCATGGCCTCACTGGGAGTAAAGAACTAAGTGTGATGAGAGGTAAGACCCAGTTAATGTAACAATAATTAGTGGCACCTTGATAATTGGGAATTGTACATAGTTCCAGTTCCCCCCCCCCCCCCATTCCACACTTCATTTTTCCAGGGCCCAGTTAAACTTCATACCGACAGCATTCATGCAGTTTTTTGGGGGACTTTAATTTAGGCTCAGAATCTTCCTCTAGAGCAGCAAGAACCTCAAAAACACATAAGGTTCTACTCCATCTAGAGATAAATAATGCCGTGCTAGATATATGCACCGCAAACTCTCAGATGACCCTAGCAGTACTTTAATGACACCTTCATTATTAAAAAAACGGCATGCTTGACTAGTTGCTAATTTCCTATCAGGTGGTTGGAGAGAAAACATACGTGAGTACCCTTGCTTGTATGTTGAATGTTCATAAACCAATTACACTCTTTCCTTCCTACACACAAGCAACCAAACCTTGCAGTCCTAGCTTTTAATTTTAGAAACAGTAGGGCTAGGGATCTATGCAAGAGGGGAAAAGAGCAGTTTCCTTACAATAACTCTACATAATATGCCTATTTTGTCTCATGTAGACTCTAAATATAGAGATTAACGATTGTTATTCAGCTGCCAAGACTCTGATAATGATGATGTGAAAATCTAATCAAGAGCTTTAGGAATTAGAACAGATGGTCCTGGTAGCTCATACTGAATTGACAAGGGTGCAATTCAAATGCAGAGATGCATTTGTACTTTACAAGTAATTGATACAAGCTAAATAAGTCCTCAGAAGCAAAAATCTTATGTATACCTAGAAAGACCCAACAGCCAATCAGAGCACTAAGCTGCTACCTGGACAAGTTTGTTGGACACACAACCGAGCAATTCAGATCCCATAAATCCATTGTTATAATCATAGAGGTAGCTGATCTTCATTTAATCGTATTTTTTTGTAAATTCTACTTACAGCTTACAGTGCACCAGCTCACCCCACACATGCTGAGCTCTGATCCAAATTCCTTATTTGTCTTAGCCTTTCTTTTTTTTTTCAATAATTTTTATTTTTATTTTTACATTAATAAATGTCACAAATAAAAACCATCTTACAACATGATCGTGTGCATATATATATAGATATATATATATATATATATATATATATATATATATATATATACATAAATACATACACACATATATACATACATACACATACACACATATACATATGTTATACATTGATGTCAAATACCACAGGATATAGGTCATACAACATATCTATTTACACTATGTACATAGATGCTTTCATTGTTAATTCCACAGTTATATAGACAGTATATACATTCGTAATATCCAAGTTATTATTTAATATCTGAACTTGTATGTGTTCTTTGGTTCCATTATAGTGTATTTCTAAGTTGCTGTGTGATGAATTATGCTAATATGATGTTAAAGGTTTGTTCCCAAATTTCTCTGGATTTCATGTTTTTGTTTCTTTTATCTATTACTATTTTATGAGCTAAAAGGTGTTGTATAGCTACTTGTTTAAAACCCTCCCAAGAGATATTTATCGTATCAAGCCATTTAAAAGCTATATACAGTTTCATTAGTAGGAAAATTGTTAAAAGTGTATTTGCTTGTTTTCTTGGGATGTTGGGTGGGAGAATGTGTAACAGAGTGAATTCCCAAGTTAATGTTGATGTTTGATAACCTGTTTTTTTGTAATTGTACCTTGAGAGAGTTCCAGAGTTTATAGACACATTTACAGCTCCAGAATACATGGATTAAGTCAGCTATCTGGTCCTTACAGTGTGGGCAGAAAGGTGATTTTGATGTGTTAAATTTGTGTAGGATTGCAGGTGTAAAATAAGCATTATTATTGATCATGAGCTGAGTGTATGCTAACTTTTTGAGGGGTAGAATCTTCAGTGTTAGATTGATTGCATGGCTTTTTTGCTGATCATCTATGGATGGTTTAATTTTTCTCCAGTAGTTAGAGAAGAGGAGGTCCTTCTAGTATTTGATTTCATTTATCATTTTATATGAATTGGTAATAGTTTTCTTTGTTGTGATAATAGTTTTCCAAAGCCTGCTACAAGTTTCTATGTCACTATTGGTCATAGTAATATTTTGGAGATAACTGGAACACAGTCCTTTGATTTGTCTTAGGATTATTATGTGTGATTTAGGGAGGTTTAAGTTGGTCCTCATTTCTTGTATTGAACAGTTAAGGTAGGGATAGATATCTTGGATTGTTTTATCTTTTAGTCTGGGAAAAGGGACTAAGTCCAGCATCTTATTGTCTATTTTTAAATTTGGGTTTTTATGAAGGGGTTGCAGTATTGTCATGGCATGTCTAAGGTTCAAGAATTGAAAGAGTTTTTGCACTAGGTTGATAGAATGTTTTAAGGGCTCTATAATGTTATAAGTTTGTATTTCTTTCTGCTTCAGGAATGGAAGTGCTTTGGGATTGAAACCTAGAGCTTTAATATATCTATAATATATTTCACCCAGAGAGGAGACCAATTTTCCATTGACGGGTTATGTTCAGCTATTCTCAATATTCTGTTACATTTTAAAATCTGGTAGATTTAGTCCTCCTTTGCTTTTGGGGAGTGTTAACTTTGGATAGGAGATTCTGTTTTTTTTGGGTTCCCATATAAATTTTGCTAGGAAGGTATGAATTTGTTTGAAGAATTTATTATGTATTGTTGTCTGTGATGTCATGAATATATACATTAATCTAGGTAAAATGTTCATTTTGATTATTGATACTTTGGCCAAGAATGGTAGTTTTAGGTTGTTCCATCTTTTGCAGTCTTGCATTATATTTTGCCGTTTAAGGTTTACATTGTGTTGGTAGAAGTCTTTGTTACTCTGGAAAAAGGTGATTCCCAGGTATTTAGTTTCTTCTTTAATTTTTATTGTGTTTAACAATGGTATTAGTGAGATGAGTTTGGGTGTTTTTAGGGGGAAAATATTAGTTTTATTAAGGTTTAGTTTGTAGTTAGACATAGTCGAGAAATGTTCAGTTGCAGCTATTATTTTGTTTATATCTGAATTTGGTGTAGTGCAGTATATGTTCAGATCATCTGCAAATGCAGTGAGGTATATTTTGAAGTTGTGAATTGATGGAGGATTGTGATATGTATTTTGTTTAATGTATAGAAAGAGTGGTTCTAGGTATAGGTTAAACAGGAAGGGTGATAGTGGGCATCCTTGTCTTGTTCCATTTTTTATTAGGATCCTATTTGACCAAGTTTTATTTATATACAGAGATGTGTATGGGTTGCTATAGAAAGTTTGGATGATCTGAATGAAGTTATTGGGTATATTAAAGTAGGGTAGTGTTTGGAGTAAGAATTCTAGATTAACCCTATCAAATACCTTGTGGGCATCCACTACCATTGTGTAGATGTTGATATTGTATCGGTTAGCGTAAGATATTAGTGCATCTAATGTTAATGTATTGTCACTAGTCTGTCTATGTGGTGTAAAACCGGATTGTTCTGGGGAGAGGATTTTTTCTATCAGATTTTTCATTCTGTTTGCAAGTATAGAGGTAAATATTTTAGTATCTATATTTAAGAGGGAGATGGGTCTGTAGCTGTCGGGGTTTTTGGGGTCTGTGTGTTCTTTTAATATAAATATAGTTTTAGAGGCATTAAAGTGGATATCATTCATTTTATAGTTTATTATGTAATTCAGTGTATAGTATAGTAGTTTGACTATCAAGGGGGAAAATGCTTTGTAAAATTCTGATGTGAGTCCATCCGGACCCGGAGCCTTATGCACTTTTAAGTGTTTGATTGTTGTAATAATTTCACTGATGGATATTGGCTCAGTTAGTTTTTTTTTTGTTGGTCTAAATTGAGTTTAGGGAATTTCAGTTTTTGAAGAAAAAGAGTTCTATCTTCCTTTGAGGTTTGTAGTATTTGTGCTCCATATATTTGAGAGTATATTTGTTCAAATGTTTTAATAATGTCCTCATTTTTTGTGTAGTTTTTGTCTCTGTAGTTTATTTCTGATATATTGGAGGCATTTTTGTGTTGGCAGATAATTCTAGCCAGAGCTCTAGATGGTATTTAAGCTTCTTCTGCGTAAGTGGCTAACATTCTGGCTTCATAGAAAGATAGGTTCCTGGTTTCTAACGTATATAGATCCCTTTGCAGTTTTAAAAATTCTGCTTCTGTTTGGTTCTTAGGGTTATTTAGTAGTTCTTTTTCAAGAGGCTTTATTTTCCCTTTCAGTATATGCTCCTCTTTCAGTTGTATTTTTTTATAGTATGCTGCTTTTTTGATAAACAGTCCTCTGATTTGTGCTTTGGTTGCAGCCCATTCTATGTCAGTTGATACTTGGGAGTTAGTGATATTTGTAAGAGCTATTTTTAGTATTGCTTCTGTTTCTTTTATTACATCCATTTTGGAAAGTAAATTAGGGTTTAATGACCAATTATGATCCCTATTCTCTAAATATATCTTTTTGTCCCAGTTAATGTTCAGTGTGATTTTGGAGTGATCTGAAAAGAACCTGGTATGTATAGTTATTGTTGGGTCCATGTTAATGAATATGTCAGAGATTAAGAAGAAGTCTATCCTTGACCACATTTTGTGGCATTGCGAATAGAATGTGAATTTCCCTGTTTTATCTGCACTGTTCCCATGTTTAAAAGGGTCATATAGTTTGAAATCTTGTTTGAGTTCATTAAGGGCTAATGTGGCTTGTTTATTATGTGATTTGGTCAGATTAGATTTATTCTTTTCTGGGTTTTGATATGTATTCCAGTCACCTCCAATCACTAGGTAGTGATCTTTAAATTGGTTTAAGGTTAGGTATAATGACATAGAAAAGTGTTGTTGGTTATTACAGGGTGCGTAAACATTAAGTACCATTATAGGTTTTGGTATTGTAGGACTATTAAATGTTACATAGCACCATCTTCCCTCCTTGTCAGCTTTGGTTTTAAGTATTTTTTCCTTAAATTGGTTGTTAATTATTATGGCAGCCCCAGCACTGTTTGTTTTCCCCTCTGAAGCTATGATTTGACTTATCCATTTCTTTCTGCTAATTTCTGCCCATTGATCTGCAGTCAAGTGCGTTTCTTGTATTAGTATGAGGTTGGCTGTGGTTTTTAATGTAAGTTCTAAGAATAGTTTTCTTTTCTTCTTGTTTTGGAGCCCTTTAACATTCCATGATTCTATTTCCCACATTTATTTATTAGGTGTATTCCTTAGATATGCCATGTATATTAGTTTTGTTTTGTTAGTTTTGTATGTGTTACTGTGTGATGATTTAGGAAAGCATCTATTTATCCCCTTCCCTACACTGTGCCTAACCACTATATCCCTGGACCAGGAATAATCAGGGGGGGAGGATGAAGGTTCATTATATGGTTTACCTTTACGCCTAATCTTGGAATGTGTTTTCTTTTTAGATATAGATTTACTCCATAGTATCCCCCCTGTGTTACTATAAACAATGTGGACAAAGCTGAACAAACTAGTTCCCTCAACAAACACTGCTACTTAATATCCCTAGCCTCTTCCAACATATTATTTATACAGTGATGGTATTGCATTTAAGGTACAGCATGTATTGTTTTTGTCTTGTGACTAATTCTTTCTAATAGTATTTTTAAAACAGCATATTAATATACATTCTTCAGTAAATTATAGCAATATGTGTACCATAGTAATATTGTTAAACAATCAATCTTGTCATTTTTACATTTTTCTCTCATTTGACTTCTTTTTCCTCCCCTTTACTTATTCAGGTTTCGGCCTTCTTTGGTGCCTATAGTGATGTTTTTCCACATCAATCTGTGTGGGTTATAAAATATATACTTGGCACCTATTTAACAGAAGTAGGAAGTATAGAGAGACAAAAAAAAAAAAAAGAAAAACAGCTTAGCCAAACAGTCCTTCTGCTATAGTTGACATATTAAGGCTATATTTACATTATCCCAGGATTGTTAGGTTATTTTACTAATATTCTGAGATTACTTCTCTCCAGGATCTTTTAACACATTTCTAGTATTTACATAAAACATTTAACAATTTTTCCCTTTTTTCCCAATATTAATCTATGAGCTAGCATAATTCTGACAGTTTATTTCTTGCCTATTATTTAAGGCTGGAGTTTCATTCACCTACACAGTACTGGGTGTACTGTTTTAGTGAATGGTTCAGTTCAACAGTACCTTATTTCTTCAAGGTTTTGCTTGCAGGTTGGTTGACATCTATGGTGCAGCTTTCTTCTTTTAGCTGGTGCAGATCAATTTTCATTTTTCAGACAGTAAAATCCTTTGGAGCTTGCTGAAATCCATTTTGTCTGACTGTTCTTAATGAAGCCATAAAAAGCCTAGGGGGACTGAATTTGCAAGCCAATATCCAAGATGGGAACTTCCTTCCTATATTTGTGCATCGGAAACAGCAGTTCATTCATGGCTCACATCAATGACCCAAGGGCCTAGACAGCAAGGGGAAAATTTCAGAGTTGGATCCCAGCTGGAGTGCTCATGAATGGGGTCGTTTTTTCATCCAAGGGATCTTTATCTTTTTTTTTGTGGATTTATTTCACTTCTGAAGGTGGAATTTGCTTGAAAAAAGCCAGGAATGTCTCTTTTGCCTCTTTGGGGTTAGCAGCCATGTATTTAACCTCTTTGATGTAAAAGATTAACTGATTTGGATATTTCATCTGGAATTTGATTTTTTTTTCTATTAGGAACCTGCAGTATGGAGATAGTAGTTGTCTTGCTTGTATTATTTGTGTTGGGAGGTCTTGAGCAAAGGAGATTTTATTATTATTCCAGATGAGTGTGCCTTTTTTCTTTGCTGCCAGTATGATTTTATTTACATCTTGGTAGTTTAATATTTTAATATAGACAGGTCTTGGTTTCAGTGATGTTTGCATTTCCCTCAGGGCTCTGTGGGCTCTCTCTATTGCTATTTGCTGCATTTCTTCAGATTCCTCTAGGAGGGAATTTATTATTTGCTTGATTGTTGGTATTAGATTGTTATGAAGTACAGTTTCAGGTATTCCTCTGATGATGATATTGTTCCTTCGAGATCTTGCTTCCAGGTCTTTTAATTTTGCTTGTAAGTTTTATATTTCTTTGTCATGGGCATCAGTATTTTGAGAAATAGAGTCTATTTTTATTTCATTTTCTATTATTTTGGACTCAGTTTTTCCATTCTGGATATTATTTGGCTGAATGAGTCACCAAAGGTTTGAAATTGTAATGATAAGTCCTTTAATGCTTGCTGGATAGGTAATAAGGCAGATTTTATGTCTTCCAGATTAGCTGGCTGGTCTGTCTTGGATTTATTTGTATTTTTAGAGTTGTCAGTTTGTTTAGCTATCTTTTGTCTTTTTGAAGTTGTGTCTTTCTCAGGTGAGGCTAGTACTGAGAATTTGGTCTTAGTTGTTGTTGTTTCCATGTTATTTTCCTCTTTTGACATCTTGCTATATAGTGTTTTACCAATCTTACAGTCAGATGCAGGGCCTTAGTAGCACATTGCTTAAGCTGTTATTCAGAAATCTTAGTTAATCCTGCTGTTTCTGAGCTGAATCTGTCACTTTTTCTTCCTCTTTTGTTTGCTGGATGATATTAGCAATAAATATCTACAGTTATTTCTGTATTATTAATTCTGCGTTGCCTTCTGGGTTTGTTTTAATCCAGGGTATATCGAGACCTAGGTGATAGCAGTGCTCACAGAACAGCAGCCATTTTGAACTCTTGTCTTAGCCTTTCTAATCTTCAGGATCCAAATATTTTCCAGTTGCTTAATGCTAGTAGTGGAGAAAGTTCTTAAAATTCATCACAAGTGCCCACAGGGTAAAGTACCAGGTCTGGGTGAAGTTATTGTTGACATTTATTAGATTTTCTGAGATCAGCTACTCTCCCTAGTCCGAGAGAAATTTTTCAGGAAAAGTGTGTTGTGGGAGATGCCCCTTGCTCCATGAAACAGTCTGCTATCATGGTACTTTCCATGCCAGATAGTGATTTGACTCAAGTGGTAGATTATTGTCTCATTTTATCTTGTTAATACCGAGGCAAGACTTTATACAAGAATTCTAGATCAGAGACAGACATATTTGTCTTCCATAACTAATTCTTCCGAAGTAGGTTTTCTTTCCAGGACATCTAGTGTAGGTTATATCAAAGCATTTATTACCATATTTCAGCACATGCAAATTTTAAATATACCTCCCTTAGACGTTTTACTGGATTTCACTAAAAGTGTTTGATTTTATGCTATAAGGAAATCTCTGAAAAGGAATGGAGGCATTTGGTACTGATGACTCGTTCACTCCTGCTGTTCAAGACCTGTACAATTCATTTTCATCTACCATCTTTACAAAATAGAATTCTCCCTTCCATTCTTGTTATAAAGCGACACATATTAGTGCTGTTTTCTGTCCCCTAATTAATTTTTCATAGTCATGGACTGCCTTTCCCACTGCCTAAATAATTGCACAGATATCAAAGGTTGAAAGCATGACATGTAAATTAGATGCTTGCTTCTTGTTGGTTACTATTTGGCGAGCACTGAAGATCTTTAAAATATTGCCAACAAAGTCCCGGCAATGAAATGTATTTGTTTATTTATTTATTTTTTAATACTCTGACCTCAGAGACAAAATATATAAAACTGATCAGTTGCCCAACTAATCATAAAGCAAGAGATATCTATAAGGCCACCCATTAGCTAAATCAACTCTTCTCCCAAGTACATGGGTATCATACCCCACTTGCAAGCTCTCTTATGATGTCCTTTATTCACAGTGAAGACAACAATTTTAGGCAGGTATCTACTGTTAGCTAACAGTTGGTCTGGAAAGTGATTCCCTACACATCACTAGAAATGGCATATCTTGGTACCCTTTCAATAATGAAGGATTTTAAAAAGTATTTGATCTACCAACTCTTTAGGGAGTCAACCCATTTTTCTGGAGCTAGCCTACATTGCAAACTGTTTAGAAAACAGTGCAGTGGAATTAGTGGGAAGATAAAGTATAACTACATTAGATGACACCTGTGGAAGCATGAATAATCAACAAGCTTAAATTTTAGGAGGCAACCATTTGATTGCCACTAAAGCATATTGTAGAACAAGCCTTAGAGCTATTGTATCCCTTTCTTAAAGGTGATTTTTGCCTGCCATTGTCCCATCTGCTCCTGCTGAAGCTTATCATATTTATATTCCACTTCCTCCCACTTATATTACTTCTGCCAAGCACAGCTTTGCAACATACTTACATGTGCATGAGCAGAAGCCATCTATATTCAGCAGGAAAGCAAAATCAGAAATCTGGGGGTATATTCCACTTCAAACACACACACACACACACACACACACACACACACACACACACACACACACACACACACACACACACACACACACAAAATGCATTCTTTCACAGAGGTTGAGGACACCTGACTATAGTGTTAACCTAAGTTACTGTTTGCAAGATACATTTGTGAGCTACATAGCAGACAAATCTGGTGACATTCTCAAGTTCTGAGAATGACCATTGGTATAAACATTTATCATGCTATGGAGAATTCCGGAAAAGATGACAGGCCTTTAAGCTGTTATGAACTCAAAGCAGGAAGAATTTTTGCCTTCAGAAAATAAGCTGTATCAGTAAGTATTGAGGGGGAAGCCTTAAAATGACAATGCAAACCTAAACAGAGATAGCAAAAAACACAAAATACCAAAAATACATCAAAAAACCAAAAATACACAAAATAAAAATAAATAAATAAACAGAGATAGTATGACAATGGTTGTACTTACTTAAACAAGGATTGCAAACCAGGAAAACTACTGGTGGATATGTAATCTAAGGATCATCAGGATCCCTTTAGCCATATTACAGGATACTCTCTCAGTGTTCATTCATAAAAATAGAATTATCCAGCTGCAGGTACTTCAAGGACTCCAGTATAGAATGATGTCTTTGAATCAGCTATATGCATTGTGATCCTGAACACGGAGACCATGTGTTCTGCTGTTCACACATACTCATGACCAAAATGTGAATTGTCAAATGTGTGATATGCCTAAAAGGCATATAGGGAAGCAATTCCAATTAATGACATGCAGGATTACTCTGAGATGCAAGCCAAAATAAGAATGGCTTACAAGGAAATTAGGTTTGATCCTTGGTGACCCACAGAATAAGCACAGTGGCAATTAATTGCATCTCCAAGTAGGGATTTATCTCACTTGTGGGTGCTCATAGGTTTGTCATGGATTTGGATCTTCTATCGGGCTCAAGAAAGAAGCATCTCAAATGGCTGACAGTCTGCAATAGGGAGTGAAAATGCAAGAACAATGCAGGAGATGTGTTAATATGTTCATTTCACATACCAAGTACCATGATTCCAAAAAAAAAGCAAACAGTGTCATGGCTTAAGCAACTGCCCATGCAAAGTCTAAAGGCAGGTCAGCTCAGAATAAAAGCTTTGGATAACATGAGAGAAAGCAGGGACATGCCATCAAGGAATACCACGTGTGCTTTAAAGGTCCTGAGTACAGGACAAAATGAATGGAAGTGGTGTAGAAGCACAATGTGGAAGGACATTTCTGAAGGAATGAGCTACTAGATATTTACAAGGTAGTACTGAAGACTGTAACAGATCAGTGGAGGATAAAGAACCTACCTAACGCAATCAGAAATGAATGTCTGTCACAATCTGCACAGTGCTAGTACATTATCCACAGGACCAGCACGTGAAAACTTTAAAAAATATATATATATAAAATAATAAAGAAAATGCATGTCAGATCAAGTCATTCTAGACACGCACAATTATTTATTAAAGAGAGATTGTTCATTTTTTTATCTCAAAAGACTTAATCAAAACCATTTTAAGCAATTAATTTAAAATGCTTTTAAAGACTTGCATCAGTCAAATGAGTAAAACGCATATGAGAAGACCCCAAAATTATTATGAAAATGAAAAACAAAACACAAACTACATTAAAATGTCATTACTTGCACACATTTTTTTCACAATTCAGCTGCCTTTAATTTTAGGCACCACTACTACTACTGGAAATATAATCATTAATCACTGGGAAATGTCTGCATTTAATTAAAGTTCCCATTGCAATTCTTTATACTCTAATGTACTTTCCCAGCTTCTGCTCCAGATAATCTGTCAGCTTTATTGAGTAGAAAAAAAATATTTAAAATGAGAGCACTTAATGGAATGTTTATATAAAGCATTGTTTAGGTCTGACGGAACCTCTTGATATTATAAAAATGCTGGTATATTATTCAGCTATGTTGCCTCTATTTTCCCTACATAAAATGCATCACAATAGAGGCTGCTAGACAAATATGCAAACCCCTTACGTTTTCAATTATGGGTATCAGGGCATGATTTATTTCTTAGACAGCTGTCTACAGTTACATATGGCCCTGCATTGATAAATTATTTGCATGCTCCACACTTTCACATCTTTTTCTCTAGTGAACTAACACTATGCTGTTTGTTGGCATTACCTCTTTCCAATTTTTTTTTTATGTTGGAACCTTTCTTAAAAACAAAATTGGTACTAACCTTAGTTTTTTATTGTTAGTGTCCTGACAAATAGTATATTTCTGGTTCTTTTTAATAATATTTATAATCTTGTTAGATGTCCTATTATGTAAACTAGGAACACTTGTGACTTTGAAAAAAAACATTGTCATCTTTTTTGTATAACCAAACCTTAAGATACCCATTGACAATGTTGTGTCTTTCGGCTTCGCCTGGTTAGGGGTCGCCACAGCAGAACTCCGGTCCGCTAATGATTGGCAGCAGATTTTTACGTGCCGAGTTGCCAGCCCTGATGCACAACCTTCAACAAAGGTATGCCCATTCACGCATGTCTCCACACAGAAGACGCTCTAGCTGGGAATCGAACAGGACAATGTCTTACTGTGAGGCGACAATGCTACCGCAGCACCACCACCACAGTTAAGATACCCATTGACAATAATGGTAGAAATTCTAACAATCTTCTGTTATTAATTTCCTTTGAACTAAGGTGGATAGTGGTGGTCGAAAAACATCTCTATCAGCTTTGTTAGATCCTTAAAAAACAGTTGTCATTGCTAACTAATCCTGACAGCCTAATTATCTGACTGTTTACTATATTCCTTTTTTGCCACACAGGGTGGTTGCTTGTAAAACATCAGTATGAATTAAAAAGTTGGGTTCCTGTACATTTTGGAACTAAACTTCTTATTATCCAAATTGTTATAGATGATAACATCTGAATAATTAATGGACTGTCTGGAACCATTATATATAAACTTTAAAATCACTGTAGTTGATTCCAAAACAAAAAGTCACTCAGCACTTTTTCATAACCAAAGGAGAAAAATAACATTTGGAAACTTTAGGTATAACCTTGCATATTTCATAGACTCAGACTGAACCACATATAGTTTACCCCTTGCATTAAAACTACATTGAGATATACTGGAACGGAGGCTGCTGCTATCTCTGTTCCTTGAATTTGATGATAGTATTCACCTTTAAAATAAAATAATTACGATCGACCACACATTTCATAAACTGTCCAGTCAATCTAATGTCAGCTTTCGTAAGACTGCTGTCAGCCTTTGTTGGTTTAAAGAACCAGTCCATTCCCATTGCTGCAGGAATGACTGTGAGCAACTCTTTTACACCAATAAGTGATATAACTACAAGATTGCATCATTGCATACTGGTGGTAGAGGTGGAAGGTATTGAGAGACCTGTCTGAAGGCAAATCACTTGTCTTTTTTTCCTTGAATTGTAAAGTTTGTATTTGTGCTGCTACTTTCTGTACTAAGAAACTGTTTTGTAAAAAAGATATAAGTAAGAACCTAATTAAGAATTTTAAGTTAAAGATACAAAAGGCAGAGGTAGCACCGAGATGTAACAGTGACAGCACACATAACCAAGGTTTGCTGGAAATTTTCATGATGCAGATTAATCTGGAACATTTACTGTGTTCTATATAATTTATATTTCCCTGCAGCCAGTTTTGATTCATCTTTGGGCCAGAGATTGTTCTGACAATGCATGACTAAATTCATAATTAGGTAGGTAATAGTTGTCTTTCAGTATAACTAATAACAAAGCAAAAATCTAATTTAAAGGGTTAAGTTTATAAGAATGAATGGGGGAAAAGCATAACATGTTGAATGTAGCACAAGGATTAAACAGAATAAATGTTTTCTTCTGAGCTAGAGAGGTGCAAAAGGTTATTCAACATACTAAAGGTGTGTGTGTGTGTGTGTGTGTGTGTGTGTGTGTGTGTGTGTGTGTGTGTGCGTGCGTGCGTGTGTGTGTGTCTGTGCCTGTGTGCGCGCATGTGTGCGTGTATGTGTGTGTATGTGTATAAAACATTGTATGCCAATGTAGACACAGGGACACACACACACACACACACACACACACACACACACACACACACACACACACACACGTATGCACTCACACATACACATGGAGAGAAAGGGACAGATGGACTCAGACAGATAGGAACCAAACTTAAAAGTCAAATCATCTAATGATCTGCGTACTGCTGAGAAGAACTTCTGTACAAATGCATCTTGATAATTCCCCATTTTACTTATTAAGCCCAAGGAAAAACTGACTATAGTTAATCTGAAGAATAAGTGCACGATGCAGAATGTTTAAAATTATAGGATCATAAGTGCTTCCTAATTAGACCTACTAGATAACTTTAGAAATTTTCAGTACTCTGAGAACTGTATTATGTTTCTGCCATCATAAAAAGGATGACATCTTTCTGGACTAGTGCACATTTTTTGCTAGTGCCTCTGACATGTTTTATATTTCATGAAGGCTTATTTACTGTGATGTAACCTGTCTGATGCTTTACTGTGATGTAACCTGTCCGATGCTTTAAGCTGAATACACCATTGCCATATCAGGGGGCAGAGGAGAATGGTTAGTCCATATCCCAGATAATAGTTACACATATTGTGTAGAAGCAGTCTGAAGAGCTACACTGTGATATTCAAAGAAGAAGCACAGAGTTCTTGAGGTGGCCAAATTGCTGTGTTTCAGAAAATGATGTGCACTTCATGGCTTATACATCATGTGACTGATCACAGCCATGTTAGTCCTGTGCAAAAGGAACTTAGACATAAGGTGACATGGGGTGCAGATGGCACTGCAAAGGCTGAGCTGGTGTTCTGAGGGTAAAGGAGAAGGTGCAGAGCATTAGACAACAGCAGGAGAAAACAGACTGATTCAACAGACTGTTTTAAAAAGAATGAAGCTCTACAGTAACAATTGTGAAAAGAGGAGACGGTCAAATGATTGAAACAAGAACAGCAGCAATTTTAGAAAAAAATAAAATAGCCCGTGGGGAGGAAGGAAGTAAAGAACAGACTGTAATAAAGATAAGAGGGACTGAGATAGATGACCCAAAGAGGCATGTGGCAGGAAGTGTAGCCCTACTTGAAATGTGTGGTCCTTAACACAGTCCTTGCAACATGTGAGAAAGCTATGAGAACCCATTTGTTGACTGGTCCCAGTGATTTGAAAGGGTGCAGACTATTGTTCAATGATTATTTCTCAAAATTCTAATAACATCAGCAACAAGTGTCAATTTTTTTCCTACAGCCAGTCAAATTTACTGACATTATTAGTAAACATTATTACCATGTCTGTTGCTTAGCAATCAACCTCATTTGCATAAACATACAGTAAGCCATTATTGTGTCTGGGGCTCAGCAACCAACCTCATTTGGATAAACATCATATAGTAAGCCCCCTCACCTGTTTGGTGTTAAAACTAATCTCTGCATCTAGTGGTGTTCTGTAACTGTTAGATATATAGAAATCATAAAAGATAACTTTTTGCACTGTGAGCACTCTAACATGTAGTGAGGCGTTACTGAATAATACTTCAGATGCCATGATTTCATTATGAGTGTGAACCAGAGAATGAATATCAGAGAACTATAGCAGGTGAATGGAGATGCATGTAAATATCTTTAGTTTTGCTGAATAAGCAGCGCTGAGACTGCAGGCACAGAGAAATACAGATAAATAAAACATTGCTATAGGCATGCTAAGGTGTGCATTACAAAGAATAAAGTTCAGAACATTCTTAGGGTGATAGCTGATGTAACACAAATAGACATGATGAAAAGCATTAGAAGAAATTAGTCCTTAGATAAAGAACATATATGCCACCTGTAAATAGAAGAATGCATCTGAAACAGACAGAACTATAATCACTAGCAAAAAAAAAAAACTGAACTGATTGAAGAGTTACTAACCTTCATGCAGAATCAACTACAATTGTAGTCCAGGAGGTAGTGTTCACAGCACAGGCAGAGAAGGTGATATTGGAGAAAAGGAACATACACGTCTTACTCAAGCTTCTGTTTTTATAGCCATTGTGTAAAAATAATGTAAATGGCAACAAAGAAACAATCTTTCCTGCTTTTGCAGCTGCTGAAGTGAGAATTATAGATGAGAATTCCGTCTTTGGAACAGGCTTCCTATTAACATTAAGCAGAACCCTGCCACACCCTCTTCAAATGCAGTTTGGATCAATGTATATAGAATCACTAAAATCATATGTGGGGTGGTGCCTCTGTGTCTTATAGACTGGAATATCATAGATAGGAAATTGCAAATCCACGTTGTCAGGGCCTGTATAAGGGCTGGGCTATTATGGTTTAGGGTCTTGGCTTTACAGGACTCACCTGAGAGGTGTCTAGGGAGAAGGACAAATCTTAGATAGTGCTATGACCTTAGTGCTGTATGACACTGTCTGGCTGCCCTAGCTTAGCCTCATGCAAAGCCTTTCTGTGTTATGGATTAAAGCCCTAAGTACTAGCTTTATAGGTTTGCTACTATACAGGGTAATATTAACCACTACGGAGAGGTGAACAGCTCTGCGAAAATGGGCTTAAATCATAGCAGGCAGAAAAATCTGAAAGCTAACTCCCGTGTTATCTGGCCAATTAACAACTACACTTTAAATTCCTCGGAGTGCCTCCCAACTCAGAGAGACCAGGAAGACACCTTCTGCCACAAGATGGATGATCCTGGAACTTCTTGATGTAAAAGCACAACAAAAATAGCTTTCAAGTGCAGATTAACACCCAAGTCCTTAAAAAGCTTTCTGGCTGATGAAACAATCTCAATTTAAGGCTCATTGTGTGTTTCTCAACTTGGACTAACCAGGCTACTTTACTACTTCTGTTAGAATAAAATATATTAGTGGACACCTTTATGACTGGACAGCATTCAGTACACCTGTTTTTGTAGCCTGCAAGTGGGGGTGATTGTGCTTGCTAAGTAGATGTTCATGTGGGATGTCATCCTGCACAAAGTGTTGGTACAGGTCAGACATGTGCCAGATGTAGGAATTATAGGATGTCAACACATACACATTATAAATAATGCATTGTACATTACCCACCAGCTGATATTTGATGGAGTGGAAACCCTTAAAGCTGACATATTGATAGCCATGTGGAGCAGGTCAGTGATGGTGATGGGGTCCTTAGCACCTCAGGGCAATGGGATATTTCAATGAATGTCTGCACAGAGATGTTTCTGTCATGGGAACCATATTTGCTCCTCCACGTGCTAAAGTAGTACATCAAGGAACTTGTCTAATATATGTGATGGAGATGTCTGTGACTATGTCCCCAATGGCTGTTTGAAGCTCAAGGACTGCTAATGCAAAACATACCTTAGTGATGACAGGAATTGGCATTCTACACATTCCACACGATTCCATGTAAGGATAGTGCACGTCTATAAACTTATGTATGGCATTTTGCCCACACAACAGTGTTTGTCTGTCTCTGCCTTGGATGTGATTGTGCATCAACTGTGGCTGGACCAGTCTGTGATATGGAGGGTGATAACACACTCTGACTGTGAGAACTACCACTAACAAATGCTGATGCTATCCCCAGCATCTTAGCATAGTTGGTTTTATCTGTTCACTGAGACATGATGGTATAAAAATGTACAAACTGGCTTATTACACTATTTTTATATATGTCTGAATAGAGCCACCACATATATTCTTATTTACATTTGGAGATACTCTAATTTCCATAGTGTTGCTCATTTGTATATCTAACCACATTATGTCCCTGAATATTGTGGCTATACTATATATGTCACGGAATTGGCCCCACTCTGCACTTATCTGCTCAGTGGGCTATTTCTCTTAATGTAGTATGCTAATAGTTTAAGAATCCAATGAAGTTTCTTTAAAATGATAAAATGGACTTTTAGAGTACACAAAGACAGAACTGTGGAATGCAGCTGTCACGCTACAGAAAAACAATTATATTGCTAAGAATACTTCTGAAGTTATTGAAAAATCTGTACTTGGAAGTTACTAAAAAAATCCAATAGTGAAATATACAAAAATTCATTCTGTATTAAAGTACAACCGTATGAGAAGAACAAAGAGTGGTAGGAAGATTGGTAACAAAATCATAATTGTATCTAGTGGCAGTAGCAGGAAGAATAGATAAGTCACAGAAATTAGAAAAGATTTGCAAAATAATCAGAAGAGTTTAATTAAATAAGTTGTTATAGGTTCATAGGTTCATAGGTAGGTATTAGGCTATTGGCCCTAGGGCCTATACAAGCCTAGCCAAAAATGTACCCTGGCTTTTGCCACCCAAGAAAATTACTTTCCTGTGCCCCTGTCAAGCAGAACCACAGAAGTGATCCCCGGTGTGAATTTCCTATTACCCATCCAATCAACAAGATTTTTCCTGAAGAGTGCTAATGAGGAGCTCTGTTTGACATAGATAGGCAGTCTGTTCCAGAATATGGGAAGTCTCTGGGACAGGAATTTATCCCTCCAGCATGTTCTGTTTATTGTGGTGACAAGGTTTAGGTCCCTAGAGCGTGTAGCTCGGAGGGATTGGGATTTCTTTAAGTGGAGCATGTCCAACAGCTCTGGGTTTGACATAGCTTTGTATGTTAGGCAGAGATCACCTCTGAGTAAGCGATATACGACAGAGTAAAACTGGAGTTTTTTGAGACGGTCTGCGTAAGGCATCTGTTTGAGGCCAGTAATCCTCTTTGTGAGGTATTTTTACAGCCTTTCCAGTTGTTGTAGATGTCTTGTGAGGTACATACCAAAAGGGGCGTTGTACTCTATAATGGATCTAATGAGTGATGAGTAGAGGGGAACAATGACCTTTTTTTTCTGGATGAGAAACCTTTTGTGATGAGGTGTGCCAAGTAGCACAATTTCCTGACCACTTTGGCGATGTGATTATCAAAGGAGAGACTACTGTCCACCTGTGTCCCAAGGTCTCTTATTACACTTTCGGTGTTAAGTAGACTACTGCCTATGTGGTAGCTCATAGGTACAGAATTTTTACCAAAGGGGATGACAGTGCACTTTTTGGCATTGAGCTTGAGACCATGTCTTTGACACCAGGCATCTGTCTCAGTGAGGCCCTTTTGTAGGATGTCCACATCATTAGGAGTTTCAATTATGGCTCCTAGTTTGCAGTCATCTGCGAATTTAGTTAGCCAAAGACCTTCTGTGTTAGCCTGTACTTCAGAGAAGTAGATACCAAACAGGAGAGGACCCAGGACTAAACCCTGTGGTACTCCACTTGTCACTGGTCTGAAGTCTGATTTGGAGTCTGCTACTTTCACAGTGTGGGTTCTTTCAGTAAGCCAGTTGGCAACCCATCTTGTGACATAGGGATTTATACCTAGTTTAGTGAGTTCATCTATAATTCCAGAGTGGGGGATGGTGTTGAATGCTTTGACGAGATCTAGATAGGCTGTGTGAACCACCTTACCCTCATCTATGGCTTTGGTGACTACTTCAAAGAAGTCTATCAGGTTTAGGAGACATGATCTGCCTTTTACAAACCCAAACTGTGTGGGGTCCAGGGTTTGGAGATCTCCAATGTCTTTGTTTATGAGTTCCATGATGATACGTTCCATGGCCTTGCAGATGAGGCTCGCCAGGCTAATGGGGCGGTAGTTCCCGGGATCTGTTGTGCCACCCCTTTGTGGAGTGGGATAATTGTCACGGTGCACCATTCAATGGGCACAAAGCCTGAGGTGAGGCTATTATTGAACATGGTACTTAGGTGGGGTGCCAGTTCATTCTGTAGTTCATGTAGAAGGCAGCCTGGGATGTTGTCAGGTCCCATGGATGCTGTGTTCTTGGCTTTGGAGAGTGAAGTTTTTACCTGTGCAGCCGTGATTACATGAACTTTGCATTCTTCTGGTATAAAGATGGGCCCTTTAGGGGGTGAGAGGGGGGTAAAGTTAGCACTGAACCTATCTGCCAGGATGTTGGCAATATCAGTTGGTTCTGTATATTTAGTGTCATTGTGCTGTAACTTCGAGCAGATCTGAGTGTTGCCATTGAGATTTTTGACATAGCTATAGAATGCTTTGTGGTTGTCTTTAGAATCAGTGGCAATTTTGTTTTCATAACTAGCTTTGGAGGATTTTATGAGGGATCTCAGCTTCTTACTGAGGCTGACCAGGGAGCTCCTCCAATCGTGGGATTTTACTCGTTTTTGCAACAGTTTCTTTCTTCTGTTGTAGAATTTGTTTATGGCAGAAGACCACCAGATTGGCTTCCTTTTTTTGGAGGATAGCATCTTGGTTCTGTTAGGGATAGCACGATCCATGCACTCGTGTAAGTGCTTGTAAAGTGCTGTGGCATAAATAGCTTACCGAGACAAAGGAAAAGCACTAAATCTGAAAAATGTGTTTAAACATGGATGGAGTTATATTTCAAACTGCTTCATTAAAAACCCTTTTAAAAAATTACTTCTTAGAGCAGACAAGCACAAATACTATGCATTGATCAGTTTGTCTCATTCAGCAATCATACATAGAAATCAGTTGACAAAGTAATATTATAACATCCAAGAATTTTCTACAAATTGATCACCTGTTAACTCCAGGTTGTAGAAAACCCATTTCATACTCTTTCAACAGCAATATTAAACTAAGCACTTAAAACCTTTCTTATACAAACTGCAGAAAACAAGATTCTAAGATTAATTTCATTAACCAGCAGTCAAGAACACCACCGTGTAAAATATACTCCTAAATGGCTCCTTTATGAAGTCATATTTCTTACCAATCCACTTCACATATCTCGCATTAATATTGTTCCCAGACCTTCTAGTGTGCCTCTCTTCTTCCTTAGTAACCTCTATGTTGCTTTATTTTTCGGATCACATTCAGTTTTATCCTTTCCAAACCCTCAACCGTGTCTATTTTTCATTACTATTCTTTACCACAATGGAAGCGATGACTTGTTCATACTGTTTTTAAACCCATCTATTTTTAAATAGTACACAGCACATCTCCAATGATATTCTGAAACAAATGACATTCCAGAGGGGCATGATCAGAGATCACATGAGGATACATAACTATTCTTGCTATTAAATATGCATACTATTCTAAAACATGTTATGCAAAATGTATTGAAATATATATCTGTCCTGGAATTCAGCCGATACTTCTTGTAATAGCAAACATATATAGGAGTTATATGTAGTATGGTGAATGCATCCACTCATAGTACAAACCCTGCCATACCACCTTTGTCTTGGAACCTGGACTGATCGTGGATGACCCCATACATCTCTGGGGGATGTCACTATATTCTGATCCGCCATGTAAAGCACGACCTCTTCCTCAGAACTGGTTTGTGTTTTTTATTGCCTTTCTAAAGTCTTAGAGTGGAGTATCTTGATGGAAATACAAAATGAAAATCATAGAATTAATTTACCCCAAAAATCATTTCACCACTGAAAAACAACCATTCTCATCAACTATTGTTTATTCAAGTGTAAAATAGCACATTTGTGATATAAGCAGAATCACTTCCTTTTGTCTCATTTCTGGAAAGATGGAAAATAGCCAACTAGATCATATATCTCTAATTAAAGTTGTATGGTCTTACTCATTAAGGTGGGTTTCCTACAAAACCACAAACCAGTGGTGTAATTGCTTTAAATGTGTACAACCTTTATCTTTCCTTCCCGGATTGGTGAGAACATTAACTTACAAAATTCACAATTTTATATATCAATTACCATTTGAATCACAGTTCTCAGTCTTTTTTAAAAAAGCTGCCCATGACAGGTCCTCATAGACCCACATATTACTGTTGTCATATTAATTGGAAATATTCATAGCTTGCCATTATAGACTGTGTTAAAATAAAGTTGTCAGTTTTGTGCATTGACTGCTCATAACAAGAAATATATATGTAATAAAACTGGGCAACATATGTACACATTTGCTCAAACTATTATTAAAACTCTCCAAACCCATGACTGCTATGTCCTTTATGAACTATTCCCTGCCGTTTAGCATGGCAGACATCACCATGTGTGTAATAGCGTATACTGAGAATAAAGGTGCCAGTCGTCCGCATTTCTACCCTGCACTGCCATTTACTGAAGATGCACCAAAATCCTTGTGTATCAGTTCAACACACATATAAAATCTTCCTGTTCTATTAAAATAAACTAATTTACAAAGATGCAGTAATTCGTCTTTTATACACAATGTTATATTGAAACACCATTAGGCTTCTCATGATAAAGTAAATCTATACAAATTTAGCTATATTCTGTGCATATGGAGGTAAAAGTGGAAAAAGGCTAACCATATTCTATAGGGTCCTGTTTTAAGGAAAAAAAAAATAAACAGGCAAGTCAACAAATGAAAGAGTAAAACACCAGAGCAGCCAGCCAAATCTCCAGGTCAAATTGTACCTTATAGGTGAGCTGTTCCAATGCACTATAGACCGCTTTCAAATACCAAAAAACAAATGTGTGTATCACATCTGGAAACTTCAAATGGTTCAATCTCAACATGAGGACACCCTAAAATGGCATAATTCTTTGCACCCTTAACCAAAAATCAAAACCTTCATGACACTCACATATACATTTAATTCCACAGATATCAACAGTCAAGAAATCCTGTCATGATCATTCACCCCGAACATGGTACACACATTCTATATACTCCAGTACAATTAAGAGAAAATGTCCATTTTCGTTTTCATTTTCAGTGGCCTTTTATGCCTGAGAGAATAAGCGATAACTCATTCATAAGCAACTGCTCCACTTACACACCACCGCTACGAATATCAAAGCACAAAGCATAAAGCACAGGAAGTATATCCAATAATGTTCTACAGCACTCCTCAACTCAGTTAGCCACTTAGCTTCAAATCTTCTCTAATTTAGAATAAATGCCAGCAACGTAACTACATTACCAATGTGTGAGACACAATCCACATTTCAATCTCACAATCTAACAGAATCTTTGAAGATTTACTGAATAAACACACACACACACACACACACACACACACACACACACACACACACACACACACACACACACACACACACACACACACACACACTGTCTTAGAAGCTTGCACTGAACAACTTAATAATTAAATTGCATTTTATATATTGCATGCATACCTCCTTATGCTCGTATTCGCTTATGAATCATTTTTTTGAATCTAAAACAGGCTTATCCTTCATCAGAAGAAAATGTGAACAATAGCTCTGTTTTGCAATCTAAACTTCACCTTTCTTAATCAACAATCATGAATTGCTGGCAGAAACTGTGTTTATTTTTATCTTCTCTGAACAGGGAAATCATTTTCAGAGAGAATCCTTTCCTCTTCTAGATCTTCTTTCTGTTAGACCAGATCACTTATAAGTTTTACCTTCCTTCCAGAAACAGGACAGTTTGATCCTAATTAAATTTAATAAAACCATTTTACTACTTAATATTTTAATTAGGAATTTATATAGGAAGTTAATACATTATTTAACATTTTAATATTTAAATGTTAATTTATCTAATATTTTATTTAATATATAAAATATAATTAATTTAATTAACAATAGTTTTTAACATGTTAACAATAAAACCAATCAGGAATTTTACATAGGAAGTTAAAATATTTATCATTTTAAACATTACAATCATAAGAAATTAATATTAATAATATTATTATTATTTTAGGTAGATCAAATGCAAATCTTTAAACATTTATATATATAGATGGGTATACTTTAGAACACCGACACGCCAAAACACAGACGACAAGAACACAGAGACCGGAAGATCGACAGTTCAAAAGCATGAAATTTCACATGCCTGACAAACCACAATCCTGACAATCAACAAAACAAAACAAATACCTTTTCTAAAAAACACACACAACACAAGTACACTAAAAACCTTACAAACCTACACTAAACCTTACATACACAACTATTTATGCACTAACCTTAACCCAAACCCTAACCCTAAGGTCCATCACTATCACACACTTACCTTACCCGCACCCTAACTCACTTAACCTACCCCAACCCTAAAGTCTGTCACTAACACACACTTACCTTAACATGTCAGTGTTCTCAGCATCGGACTTTTAAACTGTCGGTCATCTCAGTTGTCAATCTTCCAGACCCATAAATATATATATATATATATATATATATATATATATATATATATATATATATATATATATATATATATATATATATATATATATATATATATGGGTCCCCTTCAAAGCATCTAAACCCATAACATCTAATTTCAGAACACTGAGACCAGAATATCTAAAACCCAAAATATCCAGATCCCATAACAATGAATTTCATAACATCTAACAGTACAAATAACATGAAAATAACATGAAAATAACATCTCCTCCACATATAATGACATATAATGACACACCAAACTACCAAACACACTTTTTACTATGTTTCTGCAGGGTGGCTTGATACAGTGGGGTTAGGAAATTAACTTTTCCCACTGTAGTGCGATCTTGGAGTTGGTATATTTAATTTACGGGGAGTGTGGGGGTGCAAACGTAGTAAAAAGTGTGTTTGGTAGTTTGGTGTCATTATATGTAGAGGGGATGTTATTTTCTAGCGATTTGTAGTGTTAGATGTTATGAAATTCAATGTTATGGGTTTTAGATGTTTTGGATTTTAGATGTTCTGGTCTCAGTGTTATGAAATTAGATGCTATAGGTTTTAGATGTTTCAAAGTAGACCTAAATATATATATATATATATATATATATATATATATATATATATATATATATATATATATATATATATATATATATATATATATATTAAAGTTAACCCATCAAGAAACTGTCTAATGATGGGTTATTTTCTGCACAATTGTGTATGAGTGTCATATGTTTTCACTACCTTTGCTGAGTGTTATAAAATATTATAAAGCCTTGTTACAAATCTAGATATGGAATGTGTTAATGCAGGGTTCAAAACATCTGAGGTGAAAACATCTGGGGACAAAATGTCCTGTACCCTGCCTTCCCTGTCCTCGTTGTTGATTTTTTTTTTAACAACATTTCTTATCCAAATTAATAGACTGTTGTTTCAATGCCTTATTCTTGTGCTATAACTCAGTGGCATGCAAGTAATTACTCAATGCCACAATAACATCAAAGTCCCTTTTCACTGCATTTTTCTGTAAAATTGTCCAGCTTTGTATTAACAGTTTGAGTCTCAAACACCATTTTTCCTCATTCAGTCATAGGAAAGTCTTTCAACAACTTTCACTGATTGTCACAGCTTCATTCTCTCCATCTGCTATGTGGTTGAACAAGAGTCTCCGCATTTCAGCACAACCTCTCTTTAGATTTTAGCTTCTTAAGAATATTTTTATATTATTTACAGCAATCAGTTTCAGGAGTGATCAGAAGAACCCACATCTCTTCACCATACCACTGGATGAGTAACTGTCACATTTGCAGAAAAATTCAATTACAGAGTTATTTGAATCTTTAAAAGTAATTTACTGCCCTGTTTTCCACTAGCAGATTTTGTTACAGTTTTCATCCCCGACATCATACAAAAACACATAAGGTCACATTGGCAGCAAATCACAGTAGTATCTTTTCACTCCATTTTATATGCTCTGGTTAGTAAATGTACAAAATGTCTGCTGCTAAAATGCGTTCCTCACTTTACAATAATGTATATATATATATATATATATATATATATATATATATATATATATATATATATAAAATAGCACACACTTCTAAAAGCATACTTTGCAGTAATATACTAATAATTGCCATCTAACATCTGAAACTCAATGGGAGTATAACAATTTTACACCCTGACTGATTCCACAGTTACATCCTGGAAGGGAGAGGGGGTTCCTTTAGTACAGAATTTGCAATGCGGCACCCTCCCCATTGCCCAGAAAGGCAATGTTTGTGTGCTTGCAGCATTGCTCCAAATGGATATCCAGCTAAAATGACTTAGCTAGCCTGTGATTCCTGATAATTTAAATCAATTATTTACAAATTAATGAATGACAAATAGAAGTAATCATATCTATCTCCTATATTTCAGCAGTCTCTCCTGATTTAGGATTTAACCGCCGGTCAGTAATCTACAGTATTTTAATCAGAGAGTTCTTTTAAACTACTTTGTTTTATTTCACCAACATGAAATAAAAGTATTTAAAAAAATATTTAAAGTGAATTATCTCATAAATAAAATTGACTGACTCATGGCCTAATCCTTTCTGTTACCATTATTTTTGTAATTAAAAGTTGTTGTTCTTTGTCTTTTCGGCTTTTCCCGGTCAGGGGTCACCATAGCGGAACTCCGGTCTGCTAATGATTGGCAGTCGATTTTTATGGTGTTGAGTTGCTAGCCTGACACCCAACCATCAGCGAAGGCACGCCCATTCACACATGTTTTTCGGAGGCCACTTGACTGCAGGGAGGATATGCAGACTCCACACAGAAGACGCTCCAGCCGAGAATCGAACAGGAGAACCTCTTGCTGTGAGGCAACAACGCTACTGCTGTATCACCGTAGCTTATTTTTTTGTAATTAAAAGTACATGACTGAAAAGAAAGTTAACTCCACCAATGCAATAACATCAACAGATATGCAGTCTTAATAAAAGTAAGGTAAACTAGTTCAAAATTTCATATTTAATTTTGATTCCCTCTACAATATTTTGTCACTACAAAATGATTTCTAACCATTAGGAGAAGGACTGTTTTAAACCAAAAAGCACAATATTAAGTATATATTTGTCTTGCTAAACAATTCTTACAGAACTTTATCAACATTAAAAATTTTATTTGTATAATAAGGCACTTGCAAGTTTGAGTGACACTCGTCGGGTTTATATCTGAACATTGATTGTCAGTAGGTATATGATGTGTGATAATATTTGCACCATGCAGACTGCCTTATGCCTTACTGACACATACATCTATACAAATTTTTGCGTGTGTGCAACTGTGTGTATGTATGTATGTATAAATATATATACATATGTATATATATATATATATATATATATATATATATATCTATAGATGTACCAACTAAAGTTGAAACAGGATATCATCTCCCCTTATACATACATACACACACACGCACACACACACACACATATATATATATATATATATATATATATATAGATACATATGTATATATATATATATATATATATATATATATATATATATATATATATATATATATATATATATATATATATATATATATATATATATATATGGGTCTACCTTACTTTGTTGAAATTGCATATTATCGAATGCCACTTTGTCAATACTCAAAATATGGAACTCCCACTTCATTGAAACAGTGGAACTATGAAGATGTTCATATTTCAATGAAGTAAGGTGAATCCATATATAAATATATATATATATATATATATATATATATATATATATATATATATATATATATATATATATCTATATATTCCACTCGGTTTAGTTATCAGATTGCTAGGAAAATTCAAGAGCCCACACTGAATGGTGCAGATGTCAAAAGAAGGAGGCTTGAGTGCATGGGGGTATGGTAAGGGCAAGTCTAGGATTTTAATGCCAAAGGTTTGGCATTGCGGTTGGAAGTGTGTGTGCAAGTGTTTGTGGGTTAGCAGTAAATTTAATGTGGTTCATGTGTGCTACTGTATGTGGTGTGTATCTGAGTATCTTGTGCAGTGGTAATGTTATGAAAAGGGTTTTTCAAAGGTAAGGTGCACAGTCGAGGTTGGGGGCCTGGGGAAGATTAAGGATACTGCTAGCACACATTAGAAGGGGGGGTGCACTCATTTTTTTGTGTAACAGTGTGTGTGATTGTGCATGCATATGTGTGTGTGTCTGTGTGTGTGTGTGTGTGTGTGTGTGTGTGTGTGTGTGTGTGTGTGTGTGCAGAAATTTTAGATTTGTGTAACAAATTCCTCTAGTTTCAGTGGCATATATTTATATGAAGTTTAAATATTGTCAGAACAAAAACATATTTGGTACAATTCATAATTTCCAGGATAGGCTGTGCTGTTTTTATTTTTTTAATTATTATATATTTGTTTTCCAGTGCCCTTGGGCTCTTGTCTGTGTGTATTTTTTTGTATTGTAGTATTTTAGACTGATGAATTTGTTCTGAAAATAGAAACTTTGTTTCAAGTGAATGACTCAGCTATTACACTTAAATGAATTCATGTTTTAAATGCTGCTTACTTCCTTTTTCTTTAAGTGCAGTACATTACTGTTAATACATAAACCCAAAGGATAAGTTATAGAAAAATAACTACTATGTCTGCCCTGTAATATAGTTCTCATTCCTTGGAAACATTCTCCAACTGTGTTTTTGTTTATCTTCTTGGCTATTTTATACCTCCTACATTTACTGATATCTTTCTTGGAAATTAAAGTATCTATAATAGTTATTTATTGCAATATCATTTTATCCAATTCAGAATAACAAGTTAGTTTGCAACTATCCTGTCAATGAAAGGATGAAGAAAGAACTAGTCCTGGAGAAGTATATGCATCACTGGATGCACACACACACACACACACACACACACACACACACACACACACACACACACACACACACACACACACACACACTTGTATGCATGCTAAGCACACATCTACAGGCAACCAGGAGGTATCAGCAGTTAACTTATGTGCATGACCTTGAAGTATAAGAGTAAACTGACGAATCCAGTAAAAGCCAACAAGAACACAGAGTGTACTCACGTGGACTCTATGCAGAAGGCACCTGAGTTAGGAAAACAAGGGAGAATCTAACTCTGTGAGACGCTAACAGAAAGTGTTGCATAACATGCAACCCCCTATTTTTGGCATATAATGCTTTCCAGCATCCAGAAAGTATTCTGTGGTAAAGTATTAGAAATTTGCAGCATATTCCATCTTAGTGTAATCCATAATATACTTACTAAGTAGTAGAAAGATAACACTAAATCCATCTTTTACAAATTAGTGTGGATGGAATTCACTGAACCCAGCAGCATGCCAGTATACAAAATATAGTCTTCAGAACCCATGAAATAGAATTCACACAAGACTTGGTTATAAATCTGTCATGTCTACTGAGACACCCAGAACTAGGACTGCATCTTATCAACAATGTTAGATCTTCACTTGCAGTAATGTTCTATGGTGGAAGGACCATGGCAAGGGGCTTACATGGGAGGCAGGATAATTTCTGTTACATGGGGAGGCAGGATAATTTCTGTTCCATGGTTGTCCAGTATGTGTATTCCTAAGCAAACGGCTAGCTCATGCATAATGAATATAGACAAGTACAGTACAGATTGTAAGCCAGTATATATGGATACCTCAGTGGCAGCATTGTCTTATTATAGATATTACCTGTCTATGGGATATGTGTCAGCCACAAATTTGTGTGCTCTCACTGTGGAGATGTTATATAAAATGCGAAATGGTGTCCTGTACTTTACTGAAATGCTTTATATTATGGATTTATTGATTCTGCTGGCCACCAAATGAATCACTGTTACTTTTTACTAGGAGTTGAGCCTACCTATTGGATCAGATCCAGTCTGGTGCCCCTCAACGCTAAGATGAGGAGAAAAAAAAGGTCCTTTCCTTGATCTGGCACTTTTCACCTGAGTAACAGACCAGATCCATGTTGTTCTTGTCCACATTTCTTAAACTGGCATCTATGAACTCTAAATGGAGATGCAAAAAAAAGTTCCTTTCCTTGAAAAATGTCCATTCTTTGATCTAGTACTCTCAACTACGAACAAGACAGGTCTATGTGGTTCATGTATGGGCCTTATCCATTCATCTTCTCTTCCTGATCTGCACCCCCTCAACTTCTAAGATGAGGAGTAAAAAAAAAGTCCCCACTCCAGGACCACAAATATTTCCTTCTGATTTTAAAAACTGACAACTTTAGCAAGTGACTTGCCACAACTTATGACACAAAAAAGTTCTGGAGCACTAAGTTCTGGAGGCATGCACTAATTTCTGCACTGTTATTCAGAAATATCAGTGTGGACCTGTATCCAAGCATGCACTACTGATTGATCAGCATCTCCCAATAATGTCCTCTAAGATCTTGTGCACAGGACAGTTGCCGCCTTTGCCCCAAACTAGCTATGCTTTTGCTCTTGGGTGGTGTGAATTTGCCATATATATCTATGATGATTTTGGTTTCCGTTCTCTATGACATGTATACAGCTTGTTGTGCATAGAAACCATATTCAACCTGACTTGTTCTGACATGCCTAAAGATTTTAGGACTAGTTTTCTATCAGACTGTTGCCAGTGCCACCTCACTTGGTGATGTGTTTTTTCTTTTTAGCTTTTACATATAAAGGAGGTCTTGTTTACTCCTATCATCAAAAAGACTGGCTTACTTTGTAAGAATAATATCTGGATAAATATTCCTTTGTTGACAAGGTTCTTGAGAAAGTAGACTGACCACAGCTAGAATACTACTTGTAAGATAATAACATCAGTGATTTTTATCGGTCTGGCTTCAGAGCAAGGCAAAGTTCTGACAGATCTAACTAACACCTTCCATGATCTCCTTATTGTAACACAGCTATCTGGAGCACAACCTGTGCCTACTTGTTAATTGGTTCTGTTATTATTGACATGAGTGCAGGAAGCCCACTACCCTACCCTCAGTTCCCAACCACCCCTCTAACTCTACCATTATACTTCTTGCATACACATTTCACCTGTGACACCCATTCCCTAACCCTCTCCAAAAAGCTTTATTACTACCATAGATACACTCCTGCTTCTATTTTTTTCTGTTTCTCAACTTCCATCTAACATTCAGCATCATTCTCACCAACCTTCCCCCACAGTGCTTTGCACTACATCCATTCATATTCAGACTCTTCACCAGTACTACCTATCCGTTATTCCTCATTTCAGCCTGTGCTTTCTTCAAACTCATCCTCACTACTTCCTACCTTAACTACATCCTTATACTTTATCCTTTCAGACCTCTCTATTGCTTGCATTTCAGAAATGCAAGTGGAGATACCAGTCCAACCTAATTCTCTTCCTTCATAGAAAATATTCATGTCCTACCTACCTTCTACTAGCTTTCAGACTCCACCACCAGTAAATATCCTACAGCCCTGCAACCTCTTGCTTCCTACTTTCCTACTACCTGCCATCAATAAAATACAGATCCCATTACTTAATCATGCTACTCTCCATCTTATTCTCTGTTTTTCTCCTTCTACTGAGCCATGTTTCATCCTACCATGACTCATTAATAGCTCTCAATATCTCCCCAACTCTGCCCCAACCACCTATCTATACTTCCTCCCTGAACTCTCCTCAAATTGCACCAAACATATCTAATGATGCCCCTTACCTTTACTATAAATATAGACTGATTACCTCCAATTCATCTCAAATCAAAATAAAGTTAAGTGGAAAAATAGTCTCCAAAAACCAAGAATCCATAATACCCTAATATACTAAAATACTCCTAGGAGGAGACATTTTCCCAAATTTTGGCCATACCTATCACAACCAACATCAAGACAAGTCAGTTCCACTCACTACTCTAACCCCCCTGTAATCTAACTTTTGCCATGATACATATTAAAAGCATAAGAAATAAACCTACTGAACTACTTGCCTGGGTTACCCAATACAAGCACCCTGACTAATATTACCAGTGTGACTGAATCTTGGCTTAAATATAGCATAACAGACTTGAAAACTACTACACAAGATGGTGGTGTACTTGAATATTTCCCACCAATTACCACATTTTCCACAATAGCAAACCAATGCAACAATTCAATTCATCAAAGACTCTAATTACCTTCCCAAAAATAAACAAATATGTTTTACTGTCATCTATATCCTTCCTGGTTACAATACAGTTACACTGGAAGATATACTTTATTGGATATCAATAACAATTCCCCATGAAAAAAATACTACTAGATGATGTCAATATCAGTTTGTTGGACATAACCTCTAACACCTCTACATCTAGCACGAACTTATACAGTTTCACTCAACACATTATAGTAAGACATCAAATTGCTTATTAAACTGGATCCTAGAATCAGATCCTTGCAAACTCATCAACACAGTTAAAAACTCAGACTCAGTCAGTGACATCTCACAATCTTTCCAACCAGACATTTCACATATCCACACAAACAGCAAGTTTATAAAACACCATGCAATCTGTTAAAGTTTAACCAAGAAATATTCATTACTGCCCTATTATTTGGAACATCCTAAAAATCCTCCCCTTAGATGATGTTATAAATTAATTCAATTACAACTTTCCTAAATATCCTAAATAGCCTTGTACCCTTTAGAAGAAAGAAGCAGTCTGGCTACACAAAAAGAGTACACTGCTAATGCCGAAAAGAGCAAAACGTGTGGAAAGAATGGCAAAAATATAAAACACCATGATAGCTGGAAAACTTCAGAATGTTCTGCAACCATACTAAAAAGCAAATAACTGAAGACAAAAAAAACCATACTATAACAACTTTTTACAACTATAGTAAACATAGCTCTAAACATTCTGGTCAGCCAATAAAGAAATTGTACATCCCTGACAAAAATTCAATCCTAAATCCCTCTCCCAATAATTCACCATTTGAAACTGCAATAGATTTAAAATCTTCGTTCATAGATAGTATAGCATCCCTAATCAAAGATTACACAACATCTAATGTCAACCCCTGCTCAACAGCCACATGTCACCACATCCACATTTCTAAGCCCTTATCCTGTTTAAATCTATTCTTAAACAAACACAAACCATGCTCTACTTCAGCCGAGGACCTTCCAAGCAAGTTCCTTAAAATAACAGCCAGTAGCATTACCTTTCCTGTCTCAGTCCTTATAAATATGTCATTCCAGGAATCCCATGTTCCATCTCTCTGGTAAAAAATCACACGTTATGTCTCTACACAATGGGCAAAATTTAACAAACAACACTAACTTTAGAACTATTTTAATCTTATCTCCCCTCTCCAAAATACTTGAAAAATGTATTCAGAAACAATTGCTAAACCCTCCCCTGCAAGAAAAACTGCTGTCTCCACACAACACGGCTTCCGTCCTTTCTATAGTACTAACACTACACTTCTAATCTTTATAGATGCTGTCACTAGAGTTAGGGATAATGGCAAACTAGTCACCTCCTTATTTCTAGACTTGACTAAATCCTTTGACACAGTTCGTCACTGTAGACTTCTACTTCAAATGTCCTCACTAGGTCTATCTCAGCCCATCCTTCTATGGTTTAAAAGTTTTTTGTCCAGAAAGTATCAGTCCATAAAATGGCACTCTATCCTCTCCCCATACCTCCCAGTCACCACTGGTGTACCATAAGGCTCCATCCTTGGTCTTTGCCTCTTTAACATTCTCACCAGCACACTCCACACATCCACATAACAGGCCTTCCTAATACAATACATAGATGACTCCACATTAAATGCACATCAGACATGACTGGCACAGCTCCAATAATTACTCTGGAAGCTTTAGCAAACACTGAAGCATGTTTTTGTAACTCACAACTCATGCTCAACCCCCAAAAAACAAACTACTTCATTTTTGTCCTCAAATCCCTGTATCATGTAAAAAAAAAACACAAAATGTAAAATTATCTCTCTTAATTATACAACCATTGAATTCACTTGTCAAAACAAATTTTTGGGATGATAGTGGATAGTAATTTAAAATGTAACCTGCATATACAAAATCAAATTAAAAAACCTCACCAAAACCTAGAGATGCTTTACAGAACCAAACGTTTTCTCACCAATACAACTAAAACTATACTTACCAATACTTACCTCCTCTCCACTTTACTTTATGGTGCTTCTATCCTTGATAACCTCCAGGCATCACAAAAAGCAAAACTGAACAATACTTTAATAAAGTAGCTAAATTTCTATCAAATTCCTGTTTCAGAACCCACCACTGTACAGCATTAAAAAGCCTAAACTAGTTAGAACTTCCCCCATCAACTAACATATGCACAGCTTCTCACCACCTATAAAATTATGCAGTGTCCATCTGCTTGTTCAGCACTAAATATAATTCTGCACAATTATGTTCCCACTTGGTCATTATAAACCAATGATGAAAAATTAATTTCATTCCATAAATCTATCAAATCTGCTCAGCATGGTCTGTACTCATACTGTCTTGCTAAGACAAGGAACTCCTTATCTATATCCATCAGTTCAATACCATCCTCCAATCTTTTAAAGCCACTCTAAAAGACCTTTTAGCCAAAATCTGGCTCTGTTCTTGCTCCACCCCGGGGTAGACTGTATCTCTAAATATGAGCAAAGTACCTGTTCAAACCTTACACCTCCTTGCTTCCCCTTCTTCACTCACTTCCTTACTTCAATTAATTTCTCTACGTAACTCTCTACCTAAACATTCCATAACCCTGTTTTTTTTTAATTTGGTTTAAAAATAATAAATAAGTGAATCAATTTAAAATAACTATTTACTTATGTCCACAGCTGATCAATACATCAAAGTTATACATATCAACAATTAGTATTTTTCAAGCAAATTTTTAAGTTTAAGCATAGATTTATATGAATATGTAATAATAGAAGTTTTCATCTTTATAGTAAGCAATTTACTACTGGAAACAATTTTTGCCATACTAGTACATTCAACACTAGAGGCGGTAACTTTACTGGCTATAACAAGAATAGACCAAAGAAGAGGCACTTGGGTTTTTGTAATTATCTTAGGAATTGAAGCATTAAATAAAACGAAACATTTAGAAATATTATATCTATCTGACCACAGAGCTTAAATGAAGTTATTAATTTCTTTCCAAAAAGGGGAGATGACTTCACATTCATATACCCTATGCACCCAATCAGCTATTATTTCAGAATCACATCTACAGTAGTTAATTCTATTTAATTTATGAAAAATATAATTTTGTTAGGAGAGACAAAAGCTCTGTGTAAAACTTTCCAATTGAAAATTTTCCAGTATTATGAAGATGTCGTTTTTATCTGTAGATTTTAATATTATTTTCTTGTATTCTTCAGAGAAGTCTTCACTATTAATTTTTGAGGAGTAGTTCCAATAAGATTTGTCTAAATATGTAAAACCAAACTTAATAATTTTATAAATTTTGACAAATATTATTTATTTTCCATTGCATTATTATTGGTATTTATTAGGAGTTCCAATAATGTGGGGAATGATTTCTTATCTAGGTTAAATATCTTATTAATCTCCATGCTTACAAAGTCTCTAAATATTTGTAAAATGAATCAATTCTCAAAATTTTGATTGTATTTGAACCTTACATTTTCAACAGTATAGATATCAGTACCATTTAAGAACTGATGCCAATAAATTTAGTTACTTTGTTGTTTCAATACTATCATTTTGTTTTAGTTATGAGTTTCTAAGCAGTCATTTGTATATGCAATTAGAAATACAGAAAATATTAAGTGTTTAATACAATGGCTAGAATATGTGAACTTTTGAAAAGATGAAATGATGCTATTTAAATAGGGAATTTGAGAAGAGGGTGTAATTCCATGTATGCAAAAATCTTTCCATAACTATATATATATATATATATATATATATATATATATATATAAAATTGTATTACAGTATTAATATATATATTAACACTATGTATTATCACGTTACTTACCACACTGCCGCCTACTCCCCACTGTCCCATCTATACCCATTAACTCTCCCATAGCCTAAGTTGAAAAGCTTTCCCTTAAATGTCAATGCACCTCATATGAACTTGTCTATATTCTCTTCCTTTTTTTAGTTTTCATTTCTTGTCTTATCTTCAGTACATCTTCAAGATTATCTCTACTAAACATACTGTATGAACAACCATCATATTTTACTACCTGCTATACTTTTAATTGTATGTCTAAATCTCTATGCTTATGTAAATATCTTATGCAATTATATGTTTTTATCTGCTATATTTTTATAAGTGAATGTGTAAACTACATTGCTCATGTAAATGTCTTATTATAGTATGTTAACAATTGTTCTGGAGCATTTCTCCCGTGCCTCCGCTGAAAACGGACAGCTCTGTCCATTCGGACCTCCCTGGTAAACAAATGTAAAATAAAATAAAAATAAATAAATATAAAACTGTTAGGAACTATCTGTTTATGACTGGTTGCAATATATTTATTATTTACTAATAATATTTCATGATGTATTTGTTTCCATTTTGAATCATAAGATGAATTTATCCACAATGCTATAACTTTAACAATTGTTGAAGTAACATACAATTGAATATCAAGGAATCCTATTCCACCATATCTCATCCTTTTCTGTGCCAGTCATGGGAAACTATTGATTTATTAGGATGCCAAAAAAAATTAAGTAGAATATTATTTATCTTCTTCATCAATATTTTGTTGGAGATAGTCCTGAAGATTGTAAGACAAACAATATTTTAATAAGAATTACCATCTTAATAAGCATTAATCTTTCTTCCATGGTAAAGAAGAATTTGTTCCAATTTGTGACTAAACTTAAAATGTTGTCAACACCCTGTTGAAATTTTGTTTGTATCATTTCTTTACTATTAGACATAATGGTTATACCAAGGTAATTCATTTGATTGCTATTCCAATTGAAGTTGGAATATTTTTTGTATGATTTTTATTTTTATTAATTAATAATATACTTGTTTTATTATTATTAAATCTTAAGTGTGAGATTTCTTCAAGCTGACTCATAGAACTAATTACATGTTCTAATGAATTATCTATATTTCCTATTGCTAGTAAAATATCATTAGCAATTAGCAAAGAGTTGAAAAGCTTATTTTATTTTGATACCATTAATGTTCTTATTAGATCTAATGCTATTAGCAGAGTTCTATAGCTAATGCAAAAAGTAAAGGTGATAATGGGCAGTCTTGTTTTGTGCCTTTTTGTATTCAAATGAATGAATTAGAAAGAAAAGAATGTGTTTTAACATAAGCACAATAGTTATTGTATAACTTAGAAATTAATGCAATTAGTTCAGATGAGAAATTATACACTTTAAGTGTTTTAAACAGGTACAACTAATTAACTGAGTCAAAAGACTTATCTAAATAATGACTAATGATAGAACATTATTTATTTTTATTTTTATTTGCATAGTCTATTAATGTATGTTATATTATCCTGTACTTGTCTATTTAAAATAAACTCAGTTTGATCATTGTTAATTAGTTTAAATATAATTTGATTCATTTTGTTAGCTAAAATGGATGTGAACATCTTATAGTCCATATTTAAAAGTGAAATGTGTCTGTATGGTGAGTGCATTGCAGGATGCTTATCTTGTTTTAAAACAGGTGATATGAGGAAATATTTCCATGATGGGGGACTTCAGCAGTTGTCTTTAATTTTCTATAGACCTTATCTAATATTTTAACCGAATCATCTGGCAGTATTTTATATAGTTCTGGTATAAGGCCATCTAATCCTGGCACCTTATATTTTTAACTTTTATTTGAGCTTTTATTTCTGTTAAAGTGAATGGTCTGTCTTTTTTATTTGTTCACTTGTTATTTTATTATTTATATTTTCCCTTAGAAAAGTTTCAACGATATCATCATTATCTAGATTATTTGTATTATTATTATTATTATTATTATTTATATTGTCATAACATATTTAAGGCCCTTAAGAGTACCTTTAATATCTGTTCTTTCTTTTTTATTATGCATATGTGTTATAATGTCTTTGATATAATTTAGTTTATTCATTTTCTTTGATCAAAGAGCAAGTTTATGCAAGCTTAAAGGGTTTACTGGATATACCTGAAGTTTAAGTTTTTCCAGGTTTATTGAAAATTTTTGATTTAGAATTTCAGCATATTTTATATTTAAGTTTTTAAGTTCAGACTGACTAATAATGTCATTTGGTTTTAGATTCAACTTTAGTGTGTCAATTTTGGCCTGTGTAGTACTCAATTCTTTGTCCCATTCTCTTGTTTTACTAATATACCAGCTTGTAACTCTTCCATTTAAGCAAGTATTTAGTGAATCCCACAGGACAATGTCAGATACTTTACCATTCATGTGTATTTCTAGGAAAATTTTGATCTCTTTAACATACCAATCCTTGAATCCTTTTATTTTAATAATGTACACTGTAATTTCTTGTGTTAAATTGTCGATTTTTAAAATAATATTAAATATTGTAGCATTATGGCCTGATAATGGACATGAAAGTATCGAAACTTCTCTGACATGTGATAGATTGTTTCAGACAAACATTTTATCAATATTTGTTTAAGTTTCATATTTATATTAATAATGGATAAATTGAAATTAGTTTGTTTTTGTTAGCTCATATATATCCTTTAAATTCATTAGATTTACAGCATTTGCTGGGTTTGGCTGAATATGTGATTCTCAGCTTTCTATCTGCAGTGAAATCCTTGTCTGACAAAATATAATTAAAATCATAAGCCATTATGACTTCACTTTTCATGTAATAGACCACAGTGTCTTAAATAAGTTTTTGCATCTTTAGCTCCAACCCCTGGAATCCAGTAAGAGTTCACCAATGTGTATAATTTTCTGTTCCACTCAGTTATAACAATGCTTGACATACCATTTTTATCAACATAGGTATCTTTTACTTTAGGCATTACTGGTGAGTTCTTCCATAAAATGAGGGTGCCTCTTCTTTTAGCTCGAAAGCCAGAACCTGCTAAAAACCAAAGAATTCTTTAATAAAAGTTTATTTGCCGCTTTATTAAGTAGATGTGTTTCCTGTAGAACTACTATTTGAACTTTATGTAATTGCAAGTATTTGAACAGACTCACCCTCTTTACTGGATTATTAAATCTATTAATATTAAAAGATATGCATTTAAAATCAGAAATTTATATGAGAGGAAAAACACAGATATAATGAAATCACATTTATGTACAGAACTTATATACTTTGTATATAACAATATGAAATCTCCAACTATGGAAAAAAACATTTGTAGAATGTTTTGGGGTTATATCATTACATAACCCTGTATTTTTAATGTCTAACTTGGAATAATTGTTTAAACTGTACATTTTTTTTAAGATTGTAAAATTATCATTCTTAAACATTATTGTAAATACTTTGGAGCTTTTCTGCCTGGATCTCCACTGAAAATGGACACCTAAACAGTCAGACTTTCCTGGAAATCAAATGTCAAGTTGTTGTTTGTCTTTCGGCTTTTTCCTGGTAAGGGGTCGCCACAGTGGAACTCTGGTCTGCTAATAATTGGCAGTAGATTTTTACGCAACGCTGAGGTGCCAGCTCGACACCCAACCTTCAATGAAGGCACACCCATTTATGCATACATGTCTTTCGAATGCTACCCAACCGGGAGGAGGAGGACATGCAGACTCCACACAGAAGGCACTCCCAAGCCAAGCCGAGAATCGAATGGGAGAACCTCTTGCTGTGAGTTAACAACACCACCGCAAATGTCAAGTAATAACTGTAAATAAATAACATTATTTTGTTTTGTTCCTTTTCAATCCAGCCTTTGCTTTTGACATGGTGTATCAATTCTATTTTTTGTAACACTACTACAGTATATCTGGTGTGGTCTTAGACTTATAGTAGCATCAGGACTAAATGTTAGTACTGTCTTGACTTTGTTGCTTACAGGAGCCTATTCTGTGTCTTGTTTTTTTCAGCTTCAGAATGTTGCCTGTTTGAAATGATAATGACACATTGCTACACCTCTTGTTCTCTCAGGAAGCTATGTCTGCTCTTAACCAACTTGTTGATGATTTAGAAGGTATCCATGATTAGATGGGTAGTAATTGGCCCAATTATTACACTTTCTAGACACTGGCGATAGTTATTCATGGTATACTTGGGGACCAGTCTTGTCACTAGATATTACTTGTGCTAACAAACTATGTTTCTTGTCAAAGATGTAAACTTTAGGGTGATCTTTGATGACAAGCTGGCATTAAAACACCATATGTCTGCTGTTGTCAAATCCTCACGTTGCCATCTTGGGAATGTCTCCCTTATTTAACATCTTATCCTGTCTCTTGATCTTCTTGTAGTGGAGCATGTATATATGTCCTGCCAGCTAGATTAATGCTATTCAATGCTCTCTCCCTAGAATGTCCAAGCAGATAACTTGATGACCTGCAAGAAGTGCAGAAATCCAAAGCCTGATTACAACCCAGGGTGTCTAAATACTACCACATTATATCAGCAATGGGAGCTTATACTGATTGCCAGTTAGATAGTGGATTATGCTTAACATTATTGTGATGGCTTATTTTGTCCAGAATGTCTTGGATTCTCTTTAGCTAAAGGCTGTTCCAGTCTGGTACCCGCAAATTCTGACCTTTTACACTTATTCTCAGGTGCAGTTTATTGTTCCTTATCTAAGCTTTGAGTACTCCAGGACTGGTGTTTCTAGGTCAAGGTCCTTACCTTTGTGACTTACTGCCAGAGTGGTTGAGGAAGTCTCCGACACTAGACAGTTTTAAGAACTCCTTGTAACTGTATCTGTTTGATCAAGCCTGTTATAAACAAGTTTTTATTCTTCACTAGGGGTGTTCATCAGTTATTAGTCTCATCCTATATAGTTATTATAATATGCATTTATTCATGTCTTATTGACTTTTTTAGGCTACAATTATTAATGGCTTGATCTTGCTTTAATTTTATTTATTCATTGTTTCTATGTGTTACTGATGTGTTTTGTTGTTTCTGTGTTGCTCGCTTTTTCTCTCTCTCTTTTTGGCTGGCTATTGGCTGCCCCAGTCCCCCTCTCCAAAGCCTCTACTCATCCACCATGTCAACTGGACTTTCCTTCCTCCTCTTGACTAATGCCATCCATGTTATCCCATTCTTGGAGCCAGTGAGGATACTGAAGCAGTTAGAGACCAGCATCATATTGCTACTGAGGAGTGTTTTCCTATGCCTTAACTTCTCCTTCCAGTGTATGTACTCTTAACATCCTAGATTCGCAATTCAGAATGCTGATGTATCAAACACCTATGCAGCAACCCAAACAATGCCCCCACTACCCTAAGAATAATGCCCCCTATGTGTCCCCATTCCCCACTTGGGATCAATCAGCAATGCACACCCAAGTGCATGACCTCCCAACCAGGATGGGTATACCCATCCTCTCCATGGCAGTGCCTCATAAGCCACTAATCAAACTTAGGTTGCCCGTATCATAGTCAGTACTTTATTTCTGTATGTCACCACCCTGGCTGTGTTGCTCTATTCAGTGATTACCCTTATTTTATGTTGATGATTTATACAGGGCTTAGTTATAGGCATTATAATAAAGAAGAAGTTAAAGTTCTTTAATCACATTCCTGGAGATCTCTGTATTTAAGAGTCTACTTGCTAACTGTGAAGTAACAGCCACTGACCACGTATCGTACCTAATCCCAAAGACTTGCATCCTCTTGTCCCTCTAACTGCTTTAGACTTGTAAAGGTGTCCATATAAAACCTTCATTATCCCCATCATACTCATTTCATTAAACATTCCCTGCATTATCATTCAGCTCAGTTGTATGTAGCACCATTTCTACCCTTTCAGTTGCCACATAGCAACCATTCTTGTCCCCTTCCCCCTTGTCCACCAAAAGTCCTACTGTTGGCTCAGTCCTTTCCCCTCATTCCTGTACAATCTTATCTTATGTCTTTTAATCCAGAGCAGTTTCCCATCTTGTCTGATTCTCATCTATATTTCTCCTCAAATCCTTGCAAAGAAAAAAGCTCATACTCTGGTACTTAACATCCCTTTCTTTTTTCACCATGCTAATACCACTCACTGGTTACCATTGAACCACTTAGATCATTTTTGATTTCATCCCTTCTATAATGTTCAGTTCATATCCTCCTCCAACTGGTTCTGATCAGATATTTCCCTTTTGCCACAGCAGTTCTCCCCACCTCAATCTTACGCAGTCTCTTCTCCTGGAAGTTGCTCTTCAAAGAAACAGTTGAATGATCCAGTAGGCAGTTCCTCCTCATTCAGCATCCTTTTTCATCCCCAGAGAGTATGCCAGTGCCCAGAAACATGTCTAGCCCCCTCTCTCTTGCTGTTCTTCCTAATATGAATAAGAGTTGCAGCTTTGTTTCTATATTGCCCCCTCTTCATAGATATCATCCCCCATCCTGCTCATGCATTAGCATTTTTTATCTTTACCAAGATTTTCAGTCTTCCCAAATCTCCAGGCAACTTGTGGCATGATTGTTACACTGAAATTCCACTAGTTACCTCCCGCTCTCCTTTTAGCTTCTTATCTTTTCAGACAGAGAAAATGTCTCTAAAGAGTTCTGAACTTAACATACCGCTCATCTTCATAACACAAGAAATCTGGACAAAGCCAAAGATATTGTGGGGACAAAGGCCAGAAAATAAGGACATATTTTAAATTTTGCTTTTATAAGCTTAGAAGTTTGCTAAAACAACATATTTTGTGTTAGCTTGTATTATCTCAATAATGTGAAGTCTGAAACTCAAATGCAGGTGATTTTAATTTTCAGTGATTTGTCACAAACCCTCATATTTTATGAGGAACATGCAAAAAATATGTAGTAAAAATCTGGACAGTTGAGAGGTAGGGTGTAATATCAAAATTTAGTTCATAAATGTTATTGATCTTGAATATGTGCTCTCCTAGCCTAAATTCCCCAATATGCCACTTCCCTTTCTGACCTCATTTTTGAAAATGTAATAGTAGTCTTCATAGATTTTAACTATAATCAACACTATTCTCTTCCCACTGTCCAGTTAGTATTACAAATGACCACCCACTGTTTCTCACCAGATTTCATTACCTTTTCTCCTTCAGGGTTCTTGGATTAGGAATTCATACAGGAATCTCATTTAGCACTCCACAAGGCCATGAACAGCAAATCTGTCTATAGCTTGTATCAAGTCCCTTGTGTCTTTCCTCCCACCTTCCTAAATTTTCCAGTTATGCTGTCCTTTGATACAAGTGCCCAAGCCTCAAGATGAAGGTAATAGAAATATCTGACCAGGGCATCATCCCAGCATTACCCGGTGTGTAATCTCACTTTAATCCACCATCTGTATCCACCACCCACACCAGTCAATATAGTTCCAAAAGACCAAGTGTAGTAACTCCTTATACAGCCCTATCAAACCTCATACAACCCTATGCTAATCTTACCTCACTCAGATCAGCTGATAAAAGCTTGCTCAAAGTTATCAAAACCCACAACTCTTTTGGTGATTCCTTATACAGCTCCTCCATAGCAAAAACTTGGAATTCCCTTCCCCAGCATCTACTATCTACATCCAATACACATAGCTTCAAACAGCACCTAACACAAGCACTCAGGTCACTCCAAAGCAAGTGCAAATATGACTCCGTCATTGTCCATGCTGGTGTGAATGACCTGAGATGTACCTCCCTGGACTACATGAAAAGAGACATAGAGGAGCTCTCTGATCATGTAGCCCAGGCCGGTATGACCCTGACCTTGAGTAGCATCTTACCCGCACCAAGAATGATGCCACATTATAAAGACAAAATGATCAATTTTAACAATTGGCTAAAGTATTGGTGTCATTCAAAGGGGATCCAGTGTCTGTCAGCCTGGGATGACGTGCTCGACAAGGCACGTTGCTTCGCTAGGGACGGCTTGCACCTGTCACCCCTGGGCTTTCGAATATTGGCTAAGGCTCTTGCCACCCCCATAGTGCCTTTTTTAGGCAAGGCTCAAAAGACAAACCCACCTCCATAGACAACACAAGGAAAAAGAAACTAAGGGTAATGCTGCTCAATGCCAGAAATCTAAACCTCAAGATGCACGCACTCGAGGCTCTCCTCAGTATGGAGAATATCGATATCTGTGCAGTAACAGAAACCTGGTTCAAGGCTCCGAGAGCACTCCAGCACTACCAGGTTATACCTCATACCATGCTTTTCGGCCCCAAAACTCGGACCGAACCACAAAAGGAGAGGGAGTATCCATATTCATCAAAAATACCCACACCTCCAGGTTAGTGGCACTGCACGAAGCATCGGAAACCATCCATGTGCAACTAACAGTGGGCAAAACTGCCTTTCTGTTTGTATCCTGCTACAGACCACCCTCCCAAACTCAGGAACCCCACTCATCTTTCCTGAGAACACCGGAGAATATGAAGGTCTCTCCAAACACCATCATATTGGGTGACTTCAACTACCCAAACATAAACTGGGAGCACTACTCAAGCCCCAACACCCTCGCCCAATGCTTCCTAGAATTTATAAACTCAAATGCTATGGAACAACTGGTCACCACTCCCACAAGAGGGGAAAACATATTGGACCTGATCATCACCAACATGGGGACTCTATGTTCCATACCAGAGGTATACCCCTCATTGGTAAGATCTGATCATAAATTAATCTCACTGGACATCCATATCCTGCCCCCAGCCAAGGAAACCACAGTGAAGAACTTCTCAAAAGCAAACTTCACACTTCTCAAAACCGAGGTGGAATCCTTCAAAGCCCCCGGGCCAGTGGAAAATATGGCCCAAACCGCAGAATCCTTTACAAACGCATTCTATGGACACCAACAGGAATGCATGGATCGAGCTATCCCAAATAAAACCAAGACTCACTCCTCCAAAGGCTGGAGACCTGTCTGGTGGACCCCAGCCATAAATAAGCTATACATCAGAAGGAGGAAGCTACTACATGATAGAGCAAAATCCCAAAAAGGGATGGCATCTCTGATCAGTACTAGCAAGAAACTACGATCCCTCATAAAATTACCTAAAGCCAGCTTCGAAAGAAAAATTGCACAAGACGCTAAAGATAATCACAAGGCCTTCTTTAGTTATGTCAGGAACCTGGGTGGCAACTCTCTGATATGCTCTGAGTTAGTGCAAAATGACAAAAAATACACTGAACCCACAGACATTGCCAACATCGTGGCAGACAGGTTCAGTGCAAACCCCCCCTTCCCCCCCAAAAGAGCAAATGTCTATCCCAACAAAGTGTAGCCTCCCTGACATCACAGATACACAGGTAAGAGCTGCCCTGTCCAAAGCAAAAAACACAGCATCAATGGGACCGGACAGTGTCCCGGGCTGCGTCTTACATGAGCTCCAAGAAGAACTGAACCCTCACATAAAGTCACTGTTCAATCTCAGCCTTACTACAGGATATGTACCAAGGAATGGCGTACAGCAACAGTGGTCCCACTCCACAAATGTGGTGCCACAACGGACCCTGGAAACTATTGCCCTATAAGCCTGTCTAGCCTGGTCTGCAAAGCTATAGAGCGTATTATCATGGAACTCATAAACAAAGACATTGGGAACCTCCAAACACTGGATCCTACCCAATTCGGCTTTGTTAAGGGCAGATCTTGTCTCTTGAACCTGGTTGACTTCTTTGAAACAGTCACCAAGGCCATAGATGAAGGGAAGGTCATTCACACAGCCTACCTGGACCTCGCAAAAGCTTTCAACACAATACCCCACTCGGGCATCATAAATAAGCTCACCAGCTTAAATATCAACCCTATGTCACAAGATGGGTTGCAAACTGGCTCAGGGATAGAACCCACACGGTCAGAATTGCAGGTGCCATGTCAGACTATAAACCAGTTACAAGTGGCATCCCACAAGGTTCAGTCCTGGGACCTCTCTTGTTCGGTATATATTTCTCTGAGGTACAGGCTAATACGGGAGGACTATGGCTGACCAAGTTCGCAGATGACTGCAAACTGGGTGCCATAATTGACTCGCCGACTGACACAAGCATCCCCCAAAAGGGTCTCACAGAGACTGATAACTGGTGCTAGAGCCATGGCCTAAAGCTAAATGCCAAAAAGTGCATAGTCATTCCCTTTGGGAAAAACAAAGTGCCCACAAATTACCACATAGGTGGTAATCCATTAAGTACGGAAGAAGTAATCAGGGATTTGGGAACCCAAGTAGATAGCAATCTCTCCTTTGACAATCACGTTGCCAACGTGGTTAGAAAGACCTTCTATATAGCCCACCTTATCAGGAAAGGGTTGACATCTAGATTAAGAGAGGTCATTGTGCCCCTCTACTCATCACTCATCAGGCCCATAACTGAATACAATGCCCATTTGGGATGTACCTTACCCGACACCTGCAGCAACTGGAAAGACCCCAAAAGTACCTCACCAAGAGGATCAAGGGACTCAAACAGATGCCCTACACAGTTAGGCTAAAGAAACTCCAATTCTACTCAGTTGCTTACCACCTACTCAGAGGCGATTTGTGCCTGATGTATAAAGCCATGTCCAAACCAGAATTAATGGACATGCTCCATCTCAGGAAATCCAAATCCCTTAGAGCTACATGCTCCAGGGACTTAAACCTCAGCACAGAAATAAATAGGACATGCTGGAGTCACAGATTCATATCCCAGAGGCTCCCCTCACTCTGGAACAAAATCCCAGTCCATGTTAGGCAGAGCCCCTCAATGACCCCCTTCAAGAGAAATCTTGACGAGTGGATGGGAGATCGTAGGTTTACCCCTGGGATCTCTTCTGTGTCCCTACTAGACAGAGGCACAGTAAACTAACCTTAAAAGGGCTATCTTCTTTGACCTACTATACTGAGGCACAGTCAACTAATCTAAAAGGGTGGCGAAAGCCAAACACACTCTGGCTAGGCTTATAAATGCCCTAGGGCAGATAGCCTAGTATCAACCTATGAACCTATGAACCTATGAACTAATTATTTCTCCAATCACTGCTTATGCTCCTGTACATCATCTGGCTAAGCAAACACACTACCCTACTTCTGTCTTTCTACCTATTCTAACTTACTATTTATTTAATTTATTGTTTCGTCTTATTGATATCATACTTGAATTATTAGATTGTTTTTTCTTTATCGTATCAGCTATTATTCACTAGATCTTTACTGTACTTTGTAATTATGTACATTTCTTAGTAATCTTTTTGTATTGTAATATGTAAAGCTGACTTTAAATATCGTAATCTTTATTTTGGGAGCTTTTTTCCCCAGGTCTTCGCTGAAAACAGGCTTTGTTTTTCTTGCCCAGTCGGACACTACCTGGTTACCAAATGTAAATAAATAAATAAATAAATATTCACCGCCTCCCTATCCAGCCCTTTGTCTTACATCCTCCCTTCTGTTATCCTTGTAATGTACCTAATCATATTTTTTGCACTTCTGTTCCTTAGCTGGCCAGTTATCCATCTTCTTTAATCCTTTTCAGCTCATCCCTAAAAACCCCAGAAAGTCCCAAAGTTCAAGCATCTTCATATAAACTGTCATACCTTTTACCCTTTTCTTCCACCCTTCCTTCCCAACCACCCATATTATTACTGCCTCATCTGCCCCATATGGGGATACCTCCATGTAGTCTTATCCTTGTCCTGCTTTAAAGCAGTTAAGCCCCTTTTTCTCCTTACCCATCAGGAGATTCAGACAAGTCAGTGCATTATTCTTCCTCCCCTCTCATTATTCCCACTTCTTCCTTATAGTGATGCTTTCTTAACAAAAATAATTAAGCCTGCAAAGTCATCAACACATGGGATTTGCCTCCTGCGTTTCTCCTTTTAACAGGTTTAGCCTCACATATGACATACATAACAAGTTACTCTAACTGCTTTTATCACATCCCTGGATATCAGATATTTGCCATGCTTGTGGGCCAATTGTCACTATTTTGCCTACCTATCTTCTTTCCGGTTTATGAAGAGCATTATTTGATCACATCTATAACAAGCGATGAATGCATTTGTTCACTATTTGGCTGTGATTCACCAGTTCTTGCCTTGTTGTTACTTCTGTTCTTTTTTCTTGTCATATCATTTTCCAGTGATTTCAGCTTTACTTATACATGCAATGTTCTGGCTCTTGAGCATCTCTTCCTAAAGTTTGTTTCAGCAAAGTTACCTTCCACCGTAGTGCATACTGCAATATATATGCACTCCTATTCTCTACATCTGAATTAAGTCTTAATCCCAGTTTTTGATTTCAACCATAATTATTTATTCTGATAGTTCTGAGATGTTTTAATGCATGAGCATGTATATGCTTTGCATACTCACCCCTTGTCGGGGGTGATTATTATGGCAGGACCTTCCTATGACACCTATTACACAGTATTTTCTATTTGTACTGGATGAATCTTAGCTGATTTTACTCAGCTGGCATATAAACATCGCAACTTCCTTTAATACCTCTCATGGTGTACATTCTCTTTTTTATAGGTTTATATGCCATCATGTAAATTTTCATGTAAGGCAAACATCTTCTTGCACCCTTCGTACATATGAATCCAAAGTTTAGAATGTCCTTTTACATCATAAACCAACTTTCAATCCTTTTTACTGTTTAAGTGCCACATGGGAATAACACCATTTATCCTGTTGCATCCCTTATCACTTATCAGGGCTACTATATTGTAGCTTCTGATTATTGTGCCCACCATTTTCATCATGCTGAATACTCATTTATATGTGTTTGGTTACAGATATCAGTACACATGCCTTAGTAAACATATCCAATACTGACTAAATACATCTGAGTATCTACAAAGTGTGGCATTTTGGTAATGTCATTCTGTCTAAAGTTTCCATACTTTCTTACAGGATGCCATTCAAGATCTGAAAACGTTATTTATGTCATACCCTCCGATGTATTTGTTTACATTAATTTGGCAACATTAACTTAAGAATGTCATTATACATACCCTTTGCTTCTGCGGGAAAGCCTACCTTCCCAGTATAGTGCAATATTACAGTATTATTTCCAGGTAAGCTTACATTCCCAGTATAGTGCAATGTTACAGTATTATTTCCAGGTAAGCCTACCTTCCCAGTATAGTGCAATGTTACAGTATTATTTCCAGATAAGCCTACCTTCCCAGTATAGTGCAATGTTACAGTATTATTTCCAGGTAAGCCTACCTTCCCAGTATATTGCACTGTAACAGATTATTTCCAGGTAAGCCTACCTTCCCAGTATATTGCACTGCTACAGTATTATTTCTAGCCAAATCTCTGAATGCTGCACTGCACTACTCAATTAAATTAAATGAATCACTTGTTTCACCTCGGTGTTGCTTTTAATATGTATGTTTCTTCACTTTCACTCATCCAGATGTCCCCACCCTAGATCCATCCATAGTGGTAGGATCACATTCCTCACACATATGCATATTTACATCAACATGTATATACATAATTTCCAAAACATATCCTTGCATCATTACCTGAGTAACTTCTGTTGCTGCTAAATAGAATCTGCTATGAATCCTTACTGCTTAATATCTCCTATCACATCTGCCCAGGAACAAGACTGAAAATTACAAATCAAGTGCACTCTTTCTTGGAATGCATATGCTGGCCCTGTGCAATTTCTGACTAAATGTATTAAATAAAACAAGCATTACCCCATGTAGGATCAAACCACTCACCCTGACTCCCTGCACCAACTGCTATCAGTCTGACTGTGAGGTCATTGCATGGACAGACAACTTACTACCTCTCTTGTTCTGTTGCTGCATCACACTAACCTCAAACCATGCAAAACTAAGTAATAACCAAGTACTTAAATCTATGTCACTCTGGAAGTAAGTGAAGAAAGAAATGCCAGGCAAATGTCAAATTAAGCCAACATGTTTGAATAAATGTGGCTCTAGCCTGAGAGATTAAGGAAGTGAGGATTAGACAAATGAGCCCCTAAGGGGATACTGAGCTCTACATTGTTTAAGTGTTATGCTTTGGGAAATAGCCTATTACTCTTTTAATTCAGTTATGGCTATTGTCAAATTTTGGAATATATGCATCTCTGTTGCCACAGGGAACTTTGTAATTTGAATCACCGAGGGTCCATTTCCTCAGCTTTCTTGTATTTCACACAGTGGGAAGTGGATTACACATCCTTTAGCCAACCGTGGGTAAATCCAGCATTACCCACACCCAGAAGTGGGGTTATTGCTATTATACAATGACATTATTTAAGAAAAAAACAATTACTTTTTTTAAATAATGGCATTGTATAATGCCTCCTTGCTGCCCTTCCGCAGCTGTCTGGTATTCTGCGGCAGTTCTGATGTACTGCGCATGCGTATGCCTACGCAGTACTTCAGAGCTGTGGGCAAAAGCAGTGGAGAAAGCAAGATCTCTGTTGCTTTTTACAAACTGCCTTGCTATGTTAAAGGAGTTTAACATAGCGAGACAGCTTTAAAAAAAAGCAACGGAGAATCTCTGTTGCTTTTTTTAAAGCTGTCTCGATATGTTAAAGGAGTTTAACATAGCGAGACAGTGTGAAGCAATGGAGATCTTGGTTCTCCGTTGCTGTAAAAAAAGAGTTATAGCAATGGAAAAAGTCCGGGCGACCGGACCTTTTTCCATTACTATAACTCTGATTTACAACGTGCACGCTGACCAATCAGCATGCACATTTTTGAATACTGATGGGGGGTCGTTGTATAATTTCTGAGAGGTGTTGGTCACTCTTATTCTGACAGGATTATTTTTTAACACATTTATTGAATTATCACTTGTGAGTGAGGAAACTCGCATTTATGTAAAAGTAACCAAACCATATTAACAAGTTCACATTTACAAGCATTATAATTCACATCTATTGTTATATATCATATAACCTAAGTAGCACTACATAAATTATTCAATTTCTTCCTTACATTTTTCTGCATGTATTGTTCCCACTATTTCCATTTTTTTCTATGTAATTTCTCCTGACCTTTTAAAAGAACGCACTTTCCTTAGATTACTATCTCTATGACAATATTCACTACAGTTGGTTTAGATTTTGATTTCCATTTTCTAGTAGTTACTTTTTTGGCAGCCACCAACATTAAACATAATAAGACCTTACTATGTTTAGACAATTTAGATCCTGTATCCCAGCTTAAAAACAAATTCTTTTGTTACACTTATTTGTGACAGAGGACTCTGTAAGGATACTCTTTAAGGAATTTTTTAAAGTCTGCCAACTCATTACACTACCAAAACATATGTTTCCAATTACCTGTTTCTTCCTCTTTCCTCTTCACACCTCCAGCATTTGCTATCTACCTGAGGAAGGGTTAATTGTTTTTCCAATGTTGAATGGCAGGCAATGAATATTCACCAGTCATTTCAGTATATGAACTTAATGAATGCTTTTTTTGAACTCATCGAAATTCAGTGGAAACAAGAATTCATAGTCCTACAAAGTGACACTATGATAGAGACATTATTTGCTGATAACATGAAAATGCTGGATGTGGTTCAAGAAGGAATTGCTATATTTGATCAAGGGCTTATATCAACAAAGAACTGGAACATGTATAGATATGTAGCATATTTTAAAAATGGTAATGTCTTCATGCGGCCATCAAGTGAGTGAGTGACATCACACACAGAATGAGATACATGAGGGAGGGGCAGCAACAACAGAAGGATAGAGACAAATGCACATTGCTGAGGCAAATATGCAACAAGAGGTTATAGTAGTGTCTTAATGTCATAAGAGCTTTAGACCCATTGGAATACCTTGCATTACAGCAAAACACATTTCCCTTTACTCTGGACAGCAGACAGACAGAGCAATTTATTTATTTCACATTTGTTAACTGGGTTAGTCCAGCTGAGTTACAAAAAAACATTTTCAGTAGAGACCGAAGGAGAAAAGCTCCAATAATGTCTGCAGCAATAAAAAGTAAAAGAAACATTATACATAAGATAAGATAAAGGACAAACTGAAATGCCGGTATACAGAACTAATTATAGTTATCACATAAGAAAGTGTGAGTACTAAAAATATAAACATACAAACAGTTTAGTCACAGTGCTGAAAATCTAGCATGTTCTAATATTTACAAGAATTAGAAGTAATGCCAAGACACTTCCTAAGCAGAGGTTATAGAATATGAATAGACAGAGGTATATGCGGAGGCTAAGTGGGGTGATTGCAGTGACAGATCTTGGAGTTAAGCAGGTGATCTTTTAGTATCTTTTTAACGTTGTTGGCATGAGTTATACTTCTGATATGTAATGAGAGTTTGCTCCAGCTATGAGAGATAGAGTATTTATAAAGGTTTTTGCCTATATTTTACAGGGTTTATAGGTCAGTAGTAAGAATTGGTTGGAACTACAAAGAGGACAATTGGGGGTGTAATAGGACAGAAGTTTGGTAAGTGATGGGTATGTAGTGGTGTTATTGAGAATGGAGAGAGCAGTTTGGAGTTGACCGAGAGTAAGTTGATGTGGGAGTTCAAGCCAGTGAAGTTTCTACAGGGCCAGGCAGTGGTGGGAGGAGTAGGGATGATTTACAGCAAATGTATCATCTTTATTGTATGTTGATTCGAGTTTGTGAATAAGGGAAGATTGTAGGTTAGTCAGGATAGGTGAGGCATAGAGTAGGGTGGATAGTAAGAAAGTTTGACAAGGAGGACTTTTGCATTCTTCACTAAGGTATTTTTTACTTCTGTAAAGTACGCCTAATTTTTGGTGTCTTTTTTTATGCTTTGTTAGACATGTAGGTCAAATTTTAGTTGGTCATCAGTAATGATGCAGAGGAGTTTAGTTTGTATTTCAACTTTTATAATAGTCTTGTTGAGAGAAGAGATTAAAAAGGTAGATTTATAATGGGTGAGGGAGTTAGGCATAAAAAGGAGGAGCTTTATTTTACTGGGTATGAAGATGAGCTGATTGTCATTGAGCCATCTTTCTACAGAAAAAAGGAGTTTTGTGTAGTAGTTAACAGGTCTGACAAGTTTTCAGAGACAGATATCAATGTGGAGTCATCTGCATATTGGATGATAGAAGAGTGAGTCAAAAATCGACAGGCCAGCACAATATAGTGTGGAAATAAAAAAAAAAAATTAATACACCATAGGGGCAATCAAAAAGATTTACCCCACAAAGATATAATCAGACCGGTTTCGGCTACTGAAGCCTTCCTCAGCTGGGTAGGTGTAGTGGTTAGTTTGTTCTTGGATGTAGTAGTTATTCTTATCGTGGTGGATGTTTTTTTGATGAGGTTCCTAAGTTCTCTGTAGTCTTGTAATTGTGAAGGTGATTTACATTTTAGGCAGAGTTTCCAAGCCTTATCTCTTTTTGCCATGAGGGAGAGAGTATTTCTAGTGATCCCAGGGGCATAGTTGGATTTTACCCTGATTTTCCTTAAGGGAGCAAGGGTGTTCAGGATGTCAAGAAAGATATGGTTAAATTTAAGTACAGTTTCATTAATGGACAGAGAGTGCAGGAAAGACCAGTTGATAGAAGAAAGATAATTATTCAGAGTATCTGAGTTAAGGTTGGTGAGCTTTCTACAGTCTTTGTAGAGGTGAGGTCTCTGTAGTTGGCGGGAGTATCGATAGATGTGAGTTAGCAGGTGATCACTTATAGTGCTGGAGGGGGTACAGGGATTATGGTACATGTGAGGTTTGTTAGGGAGGATCCAATCTAGAGAGGACTTATTATGTTTTATGTAGGTAGGTGGGGGATGGAGATCAGTTGGGAAAAGCCATGGAGATTGATGCTGTGTTGGGTGAATATTTAGGTCATTCCAATCTATGTTAACATCTCCAAGGATTAAAGTTTCATAGGGAATATTTTGTGATAACCAAAAAAGTATTTGTTCAAGGATTAGGATGTTTTTTCCTGGTGGGATGTAGCCGGATGCAATAGCATATTTTGTGGGTATTAAAGTTACAGTTTAGAATGAGAAGCTCAGCAGGTTGAAAGTCTGGGATGGAGACAGTTAGTGGGGAGAGATTAAGCTGTTTGGAATAAAATATGGTGACACTGCCACCTTTTTTGGAATTCTATCTAGTCACTACATATTAAATCCTGGAGGTAAGATTTCAGCATCTGAAATGTTGGTTTTAAGCCATGTTTTAGATAGGTCTAAGATTTGGAGTTTGTTAGAGGCTATGCAGGAGTGAAAGTCTGTAATTTTATTGATTAAGCTTTGTGTGTTTAATAAGAGGATGGTTAGTTGTTTTGAGGGAGGGGAGGAAATGTTTGGCGATAGCAGAGGAGATGCAGTGGTAGTATTAGCAGAGCGGGTGAGAGTGATAGGGGATGATGGGCCTGTGTTTGGATGAATGTCACCAGATAGGAATAAAGAAATGTGCAAGATGATTTTTTGAGGAATGTGGAGGTCATAAGTGGAAAGTTTAAGTTTCAGATTTGGAGAAGTAGAATTACTGGAAAGGATGTAGAGTTTGAGAAGGTAGATGTAGGAGAACTGGAATAGTGAGGATGAGATAGTGTAGAAATGATTATTGTTATTTATAGTAGGTAGGCAGGTGCTGAAGGCAGTTGGAATTATGGTTTAAGTTACAATGATAGCTAGTGAGGAAGGAGAGGAAGAATAACAGTGCAGCTACATGGTAGGGGAGGAACATGATTAGTGAATAGCTATCTAGTATCAGAAGAGAGTTGGATAGTGCAGTGGAAAATGTGCGAACAGTGCCAAATGTCAAATGAAGTATTAAGTTTGTAAGGGACAGAGAGTAGTTGTAATGTTAAAGTGTTAAAGTGTGGGTAGTAAGGTAAAAGGTTGGACTGTGAAGAAGGGGTGTGGTTATGTTCTGAGGCTTGGGTACAAGTCTAGATGTTGCAGGGGTGGGTGGGAATGGGGATAGGGTAGGGTAGTAGAGTGAGCCCGAGCGTAGGGAGGGCGAACAAAGCGGGCTGACCTCGACCAGGGGATGTATGCAAGCAAGGGAGAGATAGGACAGATGCAGCTGAAGTTCAGTAACAAGGAGTCACTCCAGATGATAAGAGAAGATAACATTGTTTTTAATCTTTCAGATCATACTTTGACAGGGGCAGTGATAAGACATTGCTAAATAAAGAATTACAATTAATTTCACAAAGTAATGTGGATATTTCACAAAAGTTAAAAGAACTCAGACTTGTTATATGCCAGTTAAATTTAAAATCTATATATGATGATACTAATGTCCCTAATAGGTATATTTTAAAAAGATCAAGTACATTTGAGCTAGTAAACAATCCCCTGATACAAGCACTTGTGACTGCATGTGAAAATATTTATGATCTTTTTTGCTAAGAAACAAAGTAACATCTATAATTTGACTGCTGATGAGAAATTTGCTTTACAGTCAATTAATAATGAAACGATTATTGTGAAGAGGTGTGGTGGTTTTGAATGAAGACTTTTATAACAACAGTTTAACAATGTTGGCTGACCTATAAAATTATAAAAAGACTAATGGAAGGGATGTGACCAACATAATAATGAGTGTTAATAGTGATGCTTACAGTATGGACTTAAATGGAGAAATTATGTTTGGAACATTAAATTATTTCCACATACCACATCCAAGAATACCCATATCTTATGGTTTTCCTAAAATATATACTAAAATCTTTAGTAAATCCTCCCATGCATGCCATAGTCTAAGCTCATGGATGGGTAACAGGAACCATATTTAAATATTTATAACATAAACTTAATATATTAGTTGGAACAGTCACCTATATAAGAGATGTATCTGATTTCTTGGCACAATTGTATGAATGGCATACAGTGGATAATATTGAAGACTGCTATCTAGTCACTTTAGATGTGGATTCCTTATTTACGTCAATACCAAATGATATTGGAAAATAATCTGTCTGAAAATATATCAGTAATGAATCGAGATTTAAACATCTGAATATTAATGTTATGTGTGATGTGATTCATATTGTTTTAATAAATAATGCATATATTTTCCAAGATATGTACTATATAGAGTATAAAGGTGTAGCCATGAGAACACTAGTGGCAAGCATCTGTGCAATATAATCATGACAATATGGAAAAGTGAAAAAAAAAAAAAAATATATATATATATATATATATATATATATATATATATATATATATATTTTTTTTTTTTTCTGCTAGCAATGTATTTTAAAGTAATCTGATATTATATAATTGGTTTATGGATGTTGCTTTTCAACTATGGAAAGTAACTTTATCGACACTTGATCTTTTTATCACATATATTTCTAAGAATGAGGACTTTCTAAGTTTTAAGACAGAAGTGAGGTTTGATGAAATAAACTTTCTGGATGTCACAATCATGCAAATGGGTCAAGGAAAAATAGGGACTAAGGTATGTAGAAAGGAAGTAAAGAAAATGCTTATTTGCATCATAGAAGCATGCAACCCCATTTGTGTTCGTGTCTATATCATATTATCGTACGATGTAAATAGCAAAAGCTATTTCATTGTACCGATAATATCGAAACAACAAAATATCGAACAAACGGAACAGAAATTTTTTTCCCAGGGAAGAAATTTGCTGCTCCGTAAAAAAAAAAATAAACTTAAACACAAATTTAAGTGGGGGGCTTTGACCCCCACACCCCCATGTGGGGGGCTGTGCCCCCCCCATGCCCCCTACTTAAATATACCAACTCTGAGATTGCACCATAGTGGAGGAAATGGCAAAGTTCCGAAGACGACCCACCAAATTTTTTCCCTGGGAAACAATTCTATGTTCTGTGACATTGCTATTTTGCCATTTTGACAGTATCGGATTGACTAAATAGTCCATTCGATACTGTCATATAGACCCTTTGTGTTCAATAATACAGTGAAAGGTCAAATGCTAAGAGTAGGTTGGTTAAATACTCGAAATACTGTAAAACAGAGGCAGATGCAAGATATAACAAATGATTTCATGGATAGAGGATACAATGCTATATAACTATATGAGTATGCAAAAGATGTTAAGAGTAAAAGAGATGGTGAGGTGTAACCAATTTTTTCAACATATGAATGGGATAGAGGTATGAAAGTTGAACTGAAAAGAGTGAGATGCATGCTAACACATAACAGAAGAACTACATAAATTAAAGCCATTATTGAGAAACACTGACATAGTTTAAATAATGTACTGAAGTTAAGAAAACAAATAATAGCATGTCCAATATCTGGATAGAAAAAGCTCAGATGATAAAAAATAAACTGTGTTATAAAGAACAGGTTAGACCAATAAATTACACAGAGTGAATGAAATGTACCAAAATTTATTTTTTGTAAATATGTTAATAAGAAGAAACAATTTATACATCCATTTCCAAAAAGATATTTATGATAAACACGTATGCTGATTGTAGGAATATTATTTATATGACACAATGTGAAAAATGTGAGGCATTTTATATAGGAATAAAAAAAGAAAATTAAAAGAAAGAATAGGAAATGACCTATCAAACATTAGAAGAGAAAGAGATACAAATGCTTTATATAAACACATAAATGATACTGACTTGCAACATAGTTTTAAGTTTGTAGTATTACAAGTTGTAGAAGAACAGATTAGGGGAGGAGTCATTGTAGTTGATATTGGAAGTGCAGTATAGAAATGGATAAATTGGTTTTGGGCACATGTGGTTTCCTGGTTTGAATGGAATTATTAGTATTAAAAATGTAATTTTATTAGATATGATGAAGTTTCATTACGTAAATATGTTTTATAATGTTTAAATGCAATTGATTGAGTAATGAATGAGCAAGAAATGAAATGAAGAGCATGTTACTGACTGATAATATAAATGAGATGAATGTGTCTGTAGGATTTGTTGCCTGATAAAGCATTTTTATGCAAACGTTTTAGCAAGGAATCCCAGTAGTCCCAGCCTTATCCATACTAGTCCAATAGCAACTGCAAAGTAACAAGGAGTCCCAATAATCCTAGTGTTATCCATACTTCTGTAACACCAATCACAAGTTAACATGGAGTCCCATAAATCCCAGCCTTGTCCATACTTCTCCAATAGCAAACACAAGGTAAAAAGTAGTCACAGTAATCCCAGTGTTATCCATACTTCTCTAACACCAATCACAAGTTATCATGGAGTCTCATAAATCCCAGCCTTATCCATACTTCTCTGATAGCAAGCATAAAGTGACATAGAGTCCCATTAATCCCAGCCTTGTCCATACTTCTCCAATAGCAAACACAAGGTAGAAAGGAGTCACAGTAATCCCAGTGTTATCCATACTTCTCTAACACCAATCACAAGTTAAGATGGAGTCCCATAAATCCCATCCTTATCCATACTTCTCCAGTAGCAAATACAAGCTAACATGAGCTGGTGTTTGTGTGTGTATGTGTGTAGGGATGCTTTACAGAACCAAAAACATTCTCACTGACGCAACTAAAACTACACTTGCCATTAAGTAGCTCCTCCCAACACTTCTTTATGGCACTCGCATTCTTACTACCCTCCAGGCTTCACAAAAATTAAAACTTGAACAATCTTATAATAAAGTTGCTAAATACCCCTTTCAGAACCCACCACTGTATAGCACTAAAAAGGCTAAACTGGTTAGAATTGCCTCATCAACTAATATATACAGAGGTTCTTATCACCTATAAAATTATCCAGCATCCATCTCCCTGAACAGTACTGAAAAGCATTCTACAACATTATGTTCCCAGTTGGTCATTGTGATCCAGTGACCAAAAACTCCTGTCTGTCTTCTATAAGCCTATCAAATCTGCTAGGCATTATCTGTATTCTTACAAGTTTGCTAAGACCTGAAACTCTTGAACTGTATCTATTAAGTCAATACCCTACCTCAGATCTCTGCAAACCACATTGAAAGACTTCCAAGCTAAAATTTGGTTTTGTTCTTGCTCAAAACCAGGATAAACTCTATCCCTAAATGTGAACAAGCACCTTTTCATTCCTTATATCTCCTTACTGTCCCTTCTTCCCTTACTTCCTTACCTCTGTCAAATTCCCTTTCCTGACTTTCTCTCTAAACATACCATAAACTTGTTTTTCCCTCACTTCATATTGCAATTCCTATTTGTATTAGACTAACTTACATTTAATTTCTCTAAAAACTGTCTAAAATTTCTCTAAATATTAAATGATTGTCCTATAACGTTTTGATTCTTAACCAATGTTTTTGTTATGTTGAATTTGTTATAATTTTTTAAACTGTACATGTTTTTGCTTTATTTTTTAAGAATGTAAAAACGTTTGTACTAATTGCAAGTTTTTTCCTTGGGTCTCTGCTGAAAATGGGCTTCTATCCAGTTGGACTTTCTCAATAATCACATGTCAATAAATAAATTAAAAAAAAAAAAAAAATATATATATATATATATATATATATATATATATATATACATACAAACACACACACATTGCATATAGTGTTTGAAGATACTCTGTTCAATAAAATAAGATACTTAGGAAACAGATGTGGTTGTTGTGAATGGCACTAAGTGGTTGTGTGTTCTGCAATAAGGTTTTTCATTGACTGGTCAGATACGGGTAGGATGGTTAGATAGTGGATAGAGCTGAAGTGTACTGAGATGCCTGCTGAAGTGTGATAATGGAATAGTAAAGCTGTTTGTGGTTTTTGATGGGTGGTATATGCTGGTAATAGGACAAAGAAATTATGGTTTCTTTTTCACCCGTAAGGTATGAAAAACTCACAGGTTATTATTTACTTTCACAATTAGTGGATGAAACTGAATGCACTGAGAATCAGAATCCCTAAACAGCATTCACTGAAAAAAAAAACAGCTAAAAAATACATTTTAAGTGTTTTTTTGCAACAGGTCAAGTTTCTATTCATCCGGTGATTAGCTCAGTAAAAAGAGGGGAAGCCCCAGGCACTGCCATAAACATTTAGATGTGCATTGTACCCGTCTATGCTAAATTCCTGTCTCAGCTTCAAAAGGGAATACTGTGAGAACCTGGAGTCAGTTGACCAGATGAGGTCATTCTGCCAGCCCTCTTGGAAATTATATTTTAGGTACTACAAAGTGAAATCTTAGAGTATAGTGTATTCTGTTTGGGGTTCTGACTAGAAAGACTGCTCATGTATTTCATCTTGCCTTGCCCAAGAAAGTTATTAGGGAACAGTAAATTCTCATAGATTCAATCGGGAATATAGTGAAGCTTAGTTTAGAGATTGTTTTTCTTTATTTGTATGGGTCTGCCCATCAATGTTGTTTTCAATATTTTCTGGGATTTGAACTCTGTGGTTTACTGTAAATATATATTCAATAGTTTCATGTTCTTCTATTATTTACTGTTAAATATATGTAAAACTTTTATTGTGGCTGGTCCTTGTAGAAAGTATCTAACATTTGACAGTACTCATATTTATTTGGTGACACTGTGTGGGCCACTGCAGAAGGCCTAGCTGTCATGGCCATCTACTATCATTCATATTAATATTAACTTCATTCAGCATAATTAGATAACCTTTTAAGAGCATTATGGTAACTAACTGGTGGCAGTGAAACTGCCTTATAGTCTAGGCAGAGTTGGTAGATCTTCTCAGGTGTGTGTGCGTGTGTGTGTGTGTGTGTGTGTGTGTGTGTGTGTGTGTGTGAAAATTAAATCTTAAAGAGTGTGTGTACGTCAGCTTCTTGAGGCAGGGACATGAAGCACTGAGTTCACAGACAGGGTGCTGGAGGACTTGGGTTGGACATTCAGCTGAGGACCTCATCCTACAGCTGTACCAGGGAGAGTCTTATTGGGGACCTGGAGGGAGACAGATATAGTGACATCCAAACTGTGGGCTGATTGTGTTTCCTGTGTGCTACTAAGAGAAAGTGCACTTGATGCAGGGTGGTTTGCATCTGGAAATATTGAGTGCATCCATTTGTATTCCAAGTGCACATCCCTCTCCAGTGTCAGTGGTGAGGATTCAGGCTCCTTGATTACTGGCCCAGCATGGTGATGTTACATATTGGTGGCAGTGGTGACCATCACATATTCTCACATATTGGTGGGCATCACAGTTGCCTTCACTGTTAGCATTTTTGACAATCCTTATGTGTCATTGATTTGTGCAATGTACATAATGCCATTATCATCAACCACCTGAATCATGTTAATATCAGGCATATTCTGACAAGTTATGTTTGGGACTATACCAACAGAATTACTAAATGCATACAGATAACATACCTGAGGCAATGCTGGGGCATATATATGACTCCCACCACCATGCGGCATGCAGAGAACTACATGCAAATCATATACACAGCCTATGATCACATATGTACTTTGTGGTAACAGGCTGGCACTGTTGCAGCCTGATATTCCTGGATGACAGATATCCATAAGTGTTTTTTGAGTAAGCATTTGCAGTTGTAAGTCAGTGTCCTACAGTAATAGCACATAATACTACTAATCTGATGCACCCCCTACAGACACCCAGGCAGTCTTTCCCAGCCCAGCTCTAACATCCAAACCACTGCAAGATATATTGCTCTATTATCTTTCCCAATGAGAGATTTCAGGAATTCATCCACCTCTGTGAGACACATCTGTGTTATTGGTCCACCTTTAATGGTCAACTTGTCTCTGACACTTTCCTGTGTCTTGGTCTTGCCATGCAGCATCATATCAGTGATATTTCAGTGTACCTCTGTTATAGTCCTGCTGTGGTCACCTAGTTCATTGATTTCCTGTATCGGTCCCTGTCAAACCAGGTTCAAGAAGGTCACATCTGCTTTACTCTTCCGAAGGATATGCATGCCATGTCTGTCTAGGGTTTGTAGTAACATCTCTGTCTCTGGTGACTTAACTTTTCCAACCATTACTGTTCTTTTAATCCCTCTACAAGATGTATAAAAACCTGTGGGTTACTTATGTGGATCAGTGTTTGCTTGCATACATAACATAACAGTTAGCAATTTTCTCAATGTTGTCTCAAGGCCTCTTTCAGTGGCTACACCCTGTACATTTAAAAATGAGGGTACAGAAGCTAATGTAGGAACTGTACTTTCCGACCAATCATCTACTGATCTTGCCCCCTAACACCTTAGGCCCAGGGTGGCTGCCCCTTTTGCTCCACCCTCTCTATGCATGTGTATGTGAGAGTGTGTGTGTGTGTGTGTGTGTGTGTGTGTGTGTGTGTGTGTGTGTGTGTGTGTGTGTGCGTGTGTGCGTGTGTGTGTGTGTGTGTGTGTGTGTGTGTGTGTGTGTGTGTGTGTGTGTGTTAATGCATATGTATGTGTGATGGGGAGGAGATAGATAAAGTGCTCACTGTGAGTCTCCCGTTAAAATCATTTTGGACTCCATTCCATCAGTCAAGCATTACTGGGATAATATTAGTGGAGTCTAGCTTGCCAATGATATATTACTGAAATATAATGTTAACATATGACCTCTGTTAACTATAGTTTTCACTGCTGATGTTTTTATACAGCTGCTCATAACTTTTAGCACCAGGTCTTTTGGCAGGCTGTGGCAATATTTGTGGTTGACACAGTGGCTCATAAGTAGCATTGTTATGTCATAGCATGACATTTTCTGGTTCAACTCTCAGCTGAGGTAACTGCTGCATTGAGTCTGCATGCCTTCCCTGCCTTTTTTGTGAGGTTTTGCCATGTACTCCACTTTCTGCTAATGTCCTATAAAGTTAGACAATCTACTTCTTTTACATATTTACTTTGTAGACTCTGTCAGTGGCCGGAGATGTTTATGGGGTTGTTATTGTTGTTGACTCAGTAGCACTTGCTGGATCATTTGTTATCTAATATGGATATAATTTTAAGATGTAACATTTGGGAGACCTACCATTAAACAAAACCCTCCTGTCAGATGTAATCTACTTGTTCCCAACTTAGCAAATGGAACAGCCTCAAGATAGTTTTATATGTATTTGTTGTACTGAGAGATCACAGTGCACACAACTAGTTTTCCCAACTTGTCAGGATGTTTCACTTTTCCTCATGGTTTAGCAAGTGTATACTTAGTATATTAAAGTAAGGATCTTGAGTAAAACCTCTGACATAGGGGGTTGCAAAAAGGTTTTCCCTGCTGCAGAAATACATTTTCTCCTGCTACTTGTCACAGGTTCAATAGATATGATTTTTGATGAATTTAATTTATCAGGTTTACTGCTGGTGGAGTGCATAATGTCTTCTTGTTCAGAATCCATTACATTTATTTGAAAAAAGAAGCTATCATTTGTTAATTGTAACATCTGGGTCAAGTGAGGTTGATATAGCTTCAAAGAAGATGTCTCTAGGATAGTCTTTTGAAAGAGAAAAATTATGTTTCACTATATACCTAGCTCAAGTTAACAGTTATTGCACAATGCTGCTTTTGGAATCTGCTGACATGGCTGTCAGTGACATATGTATGTATTGGTCAGAATAAGTGTGAGTATGGTGGACAGGACAAGAAGAAGTGCTTGAAACTAAACATCTCAACAGGAAATTATAGTATTAGGATAGGAAAGGTACTATAATACATAAAATCCTATTTTGCCAGAATTTTGTACTAGCCTGACTTTTCCTTTAAGTGAAAGCTGTAACCTTGTTCAGTATCAGAATTTAATCATAGCTCTTTATTGCTTGAAACGATTGTAGCCAGACTTTTGTGCACTATGTATGGATGTCACCTACCTCTCAACTTTTTAGTGCATGGAATCTGGGAAAAGCCTAAAACAATGGGGAGAAAAAGGCATAAAAATAGGGTATTATTTTAAATATAGCTTTTATAAACTTACAAAATTGCTAGAGTAACAGGATTTGTGTTCATATGTATTTACTGAAGGCTATGAAGTCTGAAACTCAAATGTATGTCATTATTTAGTGACTTCAATCCTCAAGTTACTGTCCAGGAAACCACCCATTTTATGAGGAACACACCAAATATATGAGGCACAAATCTGGACATTCTGCAAAAATTGAGGCAGTCACAGTGGTATGCTGATACTGGCCTTTTTAAGTCTTTTTAAGTTAAATTATACGTTCTTAGACACAAAGGGAAGATGCACATTAATTAAATGATGCTGGAGCCATCCAAAGATAATCCTTGTGAGTATCTATATTCTACCAGGATCTTTGCAATTGAAATGAAGCAGCTACTGGTAGTGGCACTGCTCAGACTGAAACCCTCCTGCTGTGCATGGATATGAACATTCACAAATGAAAAACAAATGTAACCATGACTATAGCGAGTGGGAAACTTGCATCTTTGCAAAATAGTGAGAGAAAATACTGTTTTCACTTGTAAAGGAGCTTCATCATTAATGCCAAGGACTCTAAACCCCAATCGTTTAAATACAGTGTACACAATTCACATGACACTATTTCCACCAATTAATGATAGAATTCCTTTCTTATGAAACACTTTAGTAAACATTCATTTCTTTTGAGAAAATTCAGAACCACATTTAACATATAAAAAATAAAAGAACATAAAATAGTAAGATAATGCATAATAAATAAATCAATGGGAATCATGTAAGCTAGAATGAAAATACCTCTAGGATAAATTATCCATTTGTACTTGCAATATTAAGCACCTCATGTATATCAAGGTTTTCTATAACAATATGAATCCCTTGAATTCTAATACAAAATAAATACACATTTTGGTGAATCAGAGAATGTCTGTATAAAACATTTGTACTTTTTCTATATCTAATCTCACTGAGATATGTCTGACAGGCATTTTAAGTGATCTTGATGTTTGTCTGGTATTAATAGAACCAGAGTAGCATAATATTAGATATATTACACATTCAGTACTTCATGTGATCAAACGTTGAATTGTAAAGACTTTATAAGTATTTTTATACTAAAGGTCTTAGCTTTTGTCCATTTGGTAATATGTTTCAGTATCCACATTGAGCATATCCCATTTTACTACTGATCTCATCTCTTGCCTTCTTTTTTTCTTTCTTTCTTTCTTTCTTTCTTTCTTTCTTTCTTTCTTTCATGTTTAACTAATAGATCACTTAGAGGTTTACCCCACTATGTAAATTTACATCAGTCACATACCTCTCAACCTCTTAAAAAAAGAAATCTAGACAAAGCCATCAATAATGGAGGTGGGGGTGGCAAAGGCCCAAAAATTAGGGACACGTTTTAAATACTGCTCTTACAAATATAGAAAATTGATAGAATAACAGGTTTTGCATTAGCATGATTTTTCTGAAGGGTACAAAGTCTGAAACTCAAATGTCTGTCATTATTTTCTTATTTTAACGGTCAATGATTTGCCAGAAAACCACAATTTTATGAGAAATGGATCAAAACTATGGGGCAAAAATCTGGACATTCTGCGAAAATCTGTACCGTTGAGAAGTATGATTTAAAATAGTACAAAAATACCTATTGTTTAACAATATTGGCTAATATTTGCGAAGAATTTATAAACACACAATGGGTCCCAGTTTAAGGCCAGTTTAAAGTAATTTCCAAAAGGCAAAATTATAACTGGACACCATGAACTGATAAAAATACTTTAATAAATACAAAAATTATAGCCATACTATACAAACATGTTTTCTCAACTGCTTCCTGATGTTAATGCCCCTTTGGTGATGCCATTACATTTTATATAACAATTGACAAATCACATGATCATCAAACTGCATTAATTTAATTATTTTAAAATATATTAATGTTTAAGTGTGAATAAAGCATTTGGTAAGTGGTGATAAATTGACAGTAACTCTTGCTTTAGACAATTTGACATCTTAAATGGGAGGAACAAAGAAACCCTCCAGATTTTAACCGCTCTAGAACGGCAAAAAATATACATTATATTTTCTTCCTATGAGCAGTTGTATAAGTTTGACAAAATCTTCTTCGAATACTTCTTTTTATATGGTGTACCTGATAAGTAGGTTACTTGATTTTTTTATAAAATTTTTGTATATTTTGGATGGCCATTCCTGAAGTGTATATAATTGTCAACAAAATTAGATTTCATTTGAAGTTTGGGAAAAAAAACTTACCATGTTATTTTTCATAAATTACTTCTATGTCTAAGTAAATACCATTATTCTTACCATACTGAAGCATGAATGAAAATGTGTGCTGTTGTACAGCAATAGTAAACAGTCTTTCAGTAATAGCTATACTATGTTGTTGTGTCTTTTGGCTTATCCCGGTTAGGGGTCGCCACAGCGGAACTCCGGTCCGCTAATGTTTGGTAGTGGATTTTTATGTGCCGAGTTACCAGCCCTGACGCACAACCTTCAACGAAGGCACGTCCATTCACGCATGCCTCCACACAAAAGACGCTCTAGCTACACATATTCACTAGTACTTGTGGTGGATGGAAGCATTATAAATAATACAATGGGCGTCAGAGACCACCTGGAAGTTCAGAAAGTAGAAGCCCCTCCTGTTGATGTATACCTTTCCAAATGATAAATAAATAAATAAATCAAAAAATGAACATAAAGATACAAATTCTGAAGCCTGAACAGTACAAGACAAGTTTCTTCCAGTGATTTATCACTAAGTTTGTAAAAAAATAGGGGCAACAGCACCTGCTGCCATACTCTTGAGTTGTTGATAAAACTTTCAGGTTTAAACTAAATAAATTTCACCTTTAACTCAAGTAAGGTGCATCAAGTGTCAATGTTTTCTAGAAATAACAAGGCCCTCACCATCTCAATTTCATCTCCTTGAGGGATAACAGACTAAAGGAAGATAATTACCATGGTAACCAATAAGTAATCTTTAACCAAACTGTTTGTTAAATTGATTCAGCTCGTTCAGTAAGTCCCATGAGTCTGTTATGTTATGTTACTGGCAGGGGTTGAGTTATCTTAAGATTGACATCCAAAAGATTGAACACTGGTTCAGTTTTACACCCCTCAACAGATATTATGTGAGGCATCCAGTGCTAATTTTCAAATCTGTCTTGCAGTCACCAGCTAGATCACTGTGGATGTGCACAGTAAAGTAACAACACTATGTGTCATATAAATGGAAAGAAGGAACATGTAGAACAGCAAGCAGAGGTAAACACACAAGGATAACATTAAGGTAAGAAATGCACGTTGAAGAAATGGTAATGTTTTGTAAGGAAAAAGTCCCTTTTGTAAGATTAAAAAAAGCTAGATGGGGTTGGTAGGGAGGGACACCTATGGATGGGGCAGAAGGAGAGGGACAGGTAGCAGGGTAAGACAGGCAAACATAGAGTGTAGAACATAGGCTCGGACAACCAAGGGCAGCATGTATACAGAATATAAGGAGGTCAATGAATGGACACAAGTATATATACGGTGGAAAGGTGGTGATTTAGAGGATTAGACAGTGAACACGGAATGGGGACTGACATATATGGAAGGGAAAAGCCCAGAATGGAGTAGAATGGGTGAGGTTTTAGCATGGCCAGATTACAGTCAAGCCCAGAGGTCAACAAACCAAGGGATCACTCTACTAGGTGGCTTATTGTATAGGCTGGATGCTCATCTAGTGGCCAGTGGGCAAGTCCTGTATTCACATGACTCCTGAAGTTACTCTACATTGCCAGGGCATACGTCCAATTTCTGGAACATTCTGGCAGCCACCAGTCTTTGCATCTCATGCCAGTTTACCAGGGGCGACCACTCAATTGTTCTTTCAGAAAAGAAGCATTTGTTGCCCCCACCTTCTGTGAAGCAGAGACAGAGTGCACCAGTGATACCATTATGTCATCTCCAACAGGTAGAATATTGCCTTCCTACTGAGAGGTAGTCTTGGTGGTCACAGGTGAACCCAATGCTAGAGGCATTGACTATCACAGCCTGAAGTGACTGCAGCCTCACCTCCTCCTGTTTCAAGACTGCACCTGCACAAAAGACAAAACTATGACAACAAATGCCTAGAGATGTATGTGGCAAACACATTCATAGTTGTACAGTTGTCGTGCACATTTTGCTGCCACTGCTGTGACTGGTGCTCCTACCTTCAGTGGTTCCCAGCCATATTCAAATACTGCCTCCCCACTGCTGCATAACAAAATATGTAAGCAAACATGTGCAACAATTAACATAGTAGATGACAAAATTACTGAGAAAAGGTTTAGCATTCATTCAGGTTTCCCCTGCTGACTCTCTGCCACCCACTGAGGAAGAATGTTGAGGTGACACCACTTCATGTCACTATATCTAAGTGGACATTGCTCATCAGATTGTGTGATGTCAATGGCATCATTCACAATTTCTGCAAGCTTGTGCTAGACATCCGCCTGCAATGGACAGTGGTAACTAACAAACAGGTATACCCTGAAGATCCTGTGCAGGAAGAATAAGAAAGACAATCTTGTTTTTTTTAGGCAGATTACACAAGAGGTATGCATTTCCTAGCATGTGCCGTAACCATTGCCTCTCACTCAATCAGGTCTACTCAAGAAGAAAAATGTTAGCCACCTGTAGACAAGATGTGTGTTTGTGAATCACATATCATGCGGAATTGCACTGTCACACAGAGACATGATCATAGCAATGCAATGCACTATGGCACTATGGGTATATACATGTTGTATACAGGAGCATTCCAGTCACATGCTTCATAGTCTCCATGATTTGCTTGGCTAGTGGGAACGTGTTTGGGTAAGTACATTGTGCACCTCCAGTGACTCATCAACAGTGGCGTTAACTGGTTTCATTAAATGCCACATTACATGGTGCTTGTTTGTGGGATATGGAAGATTGGCACCATTCAGCAACACTATTTAGAACTGTGCAACTGACATAGAAGAGTTTCAGTAAAGACTTTGTAGACTTGAAGATTCATAGAATTAAGGAAGGAGCTCAGCTGGTAAAGTACTTCTGCAAAAGCAACTAACCTTTTTGTGGATGCCAAAGACTGTGAAGCAGACGTCTTGATATATGTGTAACTGGAACTTATTGTAACTGGCATGGCACTGTGCCAACTGCCTGTGGCTTGTGTGCTCAAAGCATAAACATCAGAAATATTGGGAAGGACATGCCTCAAAGAGGGTGGAGTTAGGGCTGAAACATGGCTATAGGACAAAAATTAGAGGAGGACACTTTCTATCTCATTAACTGCAGTTACTATCCAGCTGCCTAAATAAGGGAGTCTCTGCATAGCATTAAGTATAGCTGATAACCATGAGCTCAGTCTGTGTCCCCATTGCACACATCATCCACGATGTGCACTGCCACTGAGGTGTACATACTCTCAATATAGAATAGATGCAGGGAACTTGGATGCTGATTAGACTCCAGGACTCCAGGACCATTCTGGATTGTAACAGCATGTGGAATTCTCTAGTGGATGTGTAAATCAATAGGACAGACACAAATGGCTGCTACCCATAGCATTGTGGAGATAGCTTGTGAGAAGAGATACACCACATATACAGTGACACAGAGTGCTGGGAATGTTGCTGAGTTTGCTTTTGACAAATGCATCAACCCAGGTGTCGCCATGAGAAATATTGCAAGTACCATCATATCTGCCTCCATAAGTACTGCATTCCATGGTCATGGGAAAGTCTGTATGTGAGAGTATCTGCTGCAGACTATCCCAAATCAGACTATACAGACAAGGGCCAAGTAGTGAGACACCAAAGGTGGAGGGGTGGAAGCATTTCACTCTGGATGTAGGCAGTAAGTATGGGTGAATTGCTGGTGAATGACTGGCAGATGACAGTGATGCTTTAGTACAGCACTGGCATTCAGAATGCTAAGTACAGCTTGAAGTATTTCATGTGTGGAATTTTAATGGTAACAATACTCTACATTTGTCTTCAACCAAGACAGCTATGGAAACCACTGTTGTCAAGACAGCATCAATGTCGCTTGTATGCACTAAACCTGTCAGCCCCAGTTGTGGGTGTCATCCAGGTCATGGACAATGTCACCCCACTGTAAAAACATGGTGACTCCTCTTCAGACTACACACAAATAGTCCCATACTTCTACCCTTTTTCTGTCACCTCTGGGAACACAGCCTACCACACCAGATCATGGACATTGATCAGGCCATGGGTATTGGCCGTCATTAGAATCAGCACAAAGTATGCAACCTTAGGATGCCCTTGCATGATCTCATAGTTCTACTCCTTCCCTCCCATGTACTGAATTGAGTCCCAGCATTACAAACCAATACAGTGGATTCCACTCCACCAGTTGTTGTGTTATAACAGGTTAATGCCACTGTAGGAAGTGATCACTTAAGCACCCACAACCACTGAGAACACATGGCTACAATGTTCTCATACCATGTCTCTAACACATATTATAGTGTTGCAGTCATATATTTCTCTGCCCCCTTTGTGATTGAAAACCTCTGTAACCTGTGTGGGTATGGTGATGCCAGCTGCATAATGTGCGCAGTACATGCACTGCACTGTATAGCTTTTGTGTGATACCACAAGCATCATTTTATTCCATATTCCATATAGACTGGGCTCTCTTTGTCAGTAATGCAATGTACTTCACCTGCCTCTGTCTTGGTTGTAACACTGCTGCTGCATATCCTGACTCTCCACCCTAATTTTTTTATGGTACTGGTATGACTGGTATGGAAGTCCCTGCCAAGGTGTTGACATTCTGACCTATATGTTTGTCCATTTCCATGTTGTACAAAAATGCACACACACACACACACACACACACACACACACACACACACACACACACACACACACACACACAAGCACACACGAACAAACACACACACACACACACTCACGCGCATGTGTGCACACACACACACACACACACACACACACACACACACACACACACACACACGTGCACACACACACACACACACACACACACACACACACACACACACACACACACACACACACACATGAGCACACATACACACATACAAAAAAAAACTTGCTACATATGCCTCGACTGTATTGCAGTACCCTTCAAGAGGTGTCTTCTTCTTCTTCTTTCAGCTTTTTCCAGTTAGGGGTTGCTACAGTGGATCACCTGTCTGCTCATGATTGGCAGTGGGGTTTTATTGTGCCGAGGTGCCAGTCCGGTGCCCAACCTTCCACAGAAGGCACACGCATGCACACACTCACACCTAGGGCCAATTTGGAGTGTCCAATCCACCTACAGCATGTCTTTGGGATGTGGGAGGAAACTGGAGCACCCGGAGGAAACCCATGCGACCACAGTGAGGACATGCAGACTCCGCACAGAAGGCACCCCAGCCAAGAAACGAACTGGAGAACCTCTTGCTGTGAGGTGGCAATGCTAACCGCTGCACCACCGTGGCCACCTCCCTCATGAGGTGTCTAGACATTGGAATTATCCCTTCATAGCCTGCTCCCTGAATGAATGAATTGTACTGGTGTGTATAGACCTATCTATCTAGCATGTGTGTGAACCTATTAACTAACTGGTCATGTACAAAATCTCCTTGCAGAAATCTTTGATATTGGTTGGACATATGTCAAATGCCTGACTCAGATGGACTACCAAAAGTGGTTGATGGAAGTATTATAAATAATGCTATTGGCATCACAGGCCACCTAGAAGTTCAGAAAGAGGAAACCCTTCCTGTTGATGTATAAGAGACTTTCTCAACTAGCTGGAGTCTTGATAGCAATACATTTACAAACTGTGGCTCCTAAAACTTCAGGGAAGCATGTTATGTCCTATAATGCCAGCTTAGTGTGGCTTCTCTGCTCTGCTGTCCTGGGGATCCAGATATACTCATCCGCATGTTGTAGCACAATGGCAATGAACTGGTTTAGGATTTATGAGACTAATACCTACACTATTCCTAACGTGTCCCTTATAGGTCACTGAATGGTTCCTCTAGCTATGATGGTTAAGGCTCCACATACCTCTGTATCCCCAGGAACGGACATACAATGTATCTCCCTCAATAACTCAGGTGACATAGTTTGACTGCATCCCATAAAGCATCCCTGCCCAGTTGGAACTGGTTTGTAGTCTGAAGGTCTTTGAGCTGTGCAGTATTAGATGCTATCTGAACCTCCTGCAATGGTACAGGTGGTCACCACATGTAATACTCGGGCAGTGATTCTGATGGCAGTTACTAACACAGGTTCTGTGCTACTCTTAGCATCACTTCCATCCATGTACACAATAAATCTTAGTGTTCAGCTTAGGCATGAGCCTTGTGGTTGTACATCCATGTAATAAATGTGGCTCATTTGCATGGAGTTCCTCAGTTCAATGTCTTCATGCACTCATTAGCTTGTACTGTAAGCTGTTCTATTTTAACACTTGTGTGACCAGACCATTGTCTATGAGAATTACCCACACCCTGTATGTTGCCGGAGCTGATGCAATTCATTGTACATCTATAAACCTTAGCAATGATTTGCAAAATACATTATTGCATAAAGCTATGTAGATTTGAATGTTACTTTAAGACATTTTCCTTTCTTTTGACAGGAGAATAAAAAAAAAAAGTACTTGCTGGCACATGAGAAATTGTATCATGCTACAGTCTATACTGAATAGTCAATTCTCACTGTATTGACTATTTAATATAGCACCCCCCCCAAAAAAAAAAACTGAGTGAAAAAAATAGGTCAAAAATGTTTTTGCAAGGAGGGAGGAAGACCCTGCTCTCTGTATCCTTGCTCATTTAAATATGCTTATTTCACGATTGCCCAGTAGTGGAGAAAAGGCAAATTTCTTTACCCACTTGTTTGCAAACCCACACCTCGTGCGCGCGTGCGCGCACACACACACACACACACACACACACACACACACACACACACGCGCGTGCGCACCTGGTGCCATGAACCATAAGCAGCGCAACTAAATCAGATGGTTTCACAAATTCTTCTAAAAATGGGAAGCAGATGGTTACTTACTCTGCACACATCCATGTAACACACTTCCACCTAATGCAGGCAAATAGGGATTCAGCCATCTGCCTTTTGATCTAATAGACTACACTGTTAAGCTCTTAGACATGAATTGCCATTGGAAAACAAATGTACTTACACTGAATAGCAACAATAAATTAAAACTGCTGTTTCAGCCTTCTCAAAAGACTGATGTTTCAAAGATGTTAAACTAAAATCAAAAAGGTTTCTTCAAGTTATTTATAGTTAAGATTCCTTTCTGCAAGAAAGACAATTTTTTTGCGTGACTGCAGAGTAATAAAGCAGGTTAGCATTTTAATGAATAAATAGTTGCGGGGTTAATGCACACTGGGCAAGATTATTTATTTATTACATCATCATTTGGTTTCTGTGAACATTATAGATGCATGAATTCAGATGTATCATATTAATGCTGAGGCAAAGGAAAAAAAAAGAAATCTGCATGTATGTTCTCCAGCAACATGAGGAAACAGGAAATGGAAAATAATTTAAATGCAAAATAATTTCAGAACGTTCAAAAGGACCTCAAACTGCACATTTTGCTACTGATGTCAGTTGTGGTTAATGATATATTAATGGCAAAGTAGTGTACATCAAAGCTCTAATACAGATGTACCAGACAGCCTTCAAAAATCAAAGGTTATTAGTACCTACAAGCTACAGTTCTGTGGGGAAAATCTAGATATGTGATATTCAGGTTTCACAATGCATCTTTTTTCCATTAGCTGTTGCATATCTTCTGTATAAAACAGATACAAAAATGTGCTTACCTTGACTGTGTAAAACTAATTAATCCTTTAGGGAGGGTATGTTCTATGGAAATATAGAGAGATGGCACTGTTTCAACTTAACCCTGCTGGTGAAACTGCTGTTGTGGTTTGCCTACCTTTTACACAAACTTCTGCTCTAGGTCTCACAGGAATTTCTTACTGACTCTCTTACTGATGGTGAACTTATCTGGTACAGGAATCTCTGTAATGCTAACAGGGATCATTTTATGTCTGTGCTGGATGGATTCCTTGATGAGAGTAAAGTTTCTAATGCCTCTGGACTTTGTTGCCAAACTCCTGTATCCCAAACTTAACATCATGCAAGACCTGTGGTTTGATCTAGGGCTCCATATCTTATATAGGCTGGAAGTTGGAATGCATACAGTGGAGGACATTTCTGCTTACTGTCATCCAGATGAACATTGTTTCATACCAGTGAGAAATGTCATGCAAATAGGCTATAGCCTTGTTACAGAGATCTTTGCAATGTCAAACTGTTCAACAGCACTGTTTCAAGCTGTAGATGAGATGTATGACTAAGCTTGTCTAATGACCTGAAGAACTTTATCCTCTGTGAGATATAAAGAATGACTTATTAAATCTTGCTTGGAGTTCCTCACCCCATTTATTCTACGTATGTAATGGTCTTCTCTGAAAAAGTTTTTTCTAATTTAGTTTTAAAAATAACCTAGTTCATATTTTCCTCACTTTTCACCTAGTATTTCTCTAACCCACTTCTCGTCTCCCCCTCTATTCCTCAGCAACTTCCCCCTATCCAAACTGTATCACACTATCACTGTCCCCTCACCTTCAGATAAACTCCATCTCCATCCATTTCTTTTTCCCTGCCCTCTAACACCTATATTCTGTGCAATGTTGCTAGTCATTTCTCTCAAAGCTTTATGCCTCACTATTATATGATTTTTTTCAATTTTGTTTATGCAGTCTATTCCATTATGCTGTAGGTAATGTCTACAATCAAGCTTATCCTGCATGTCTTGCATAACTATATATATACTACTTAGAATCTAATTCATTGTATTGTAATTGTACTGTATTAATCTTACTTTTTGGAGCTTTTCTCCCTTGGCCTCCACTGAAAATGGGGTCTGCTTGGCCCAGTGGACTATCCTGGTAAACAAATACCAATAAATAAATAAAAGAATGAATATTAAATAAATAAAAGGGGTCTTAAGTATTCCACTTTTAAGAAGGCGTACTTTAGACATTAGCAAGTTAGGAAATATCTGATGTGTCGTAACCTCTTAGTTTTGGGGAAGGCTATTGTGAAGGCAGTATATGGCCACTTGTACTCTTGCTCATTATCTTATAATACTATGGATCCATTTCATTGTGTTTTTTGATAAGGAAGAAGTACTGAGACTGCCCACGTTAGGGTAGTTAGTGATATATAGAAAATAATCCAAAGTTATGTTTAGTACTGCCCTACACGATACTATACAATATCCCTAGAATGTCTTCAGAATTACTACACTTTATCAAACACCATACTCCAGTGGTTTGCCTTCTACATATTTGCTTTTTCCACAGGGAGATTTCTGGGGTTAATTCCTCTGGTAGATACACTCTGGATTGTATTGCACCACAAGACTCCATTTTGCCTCTCCTTTTATTCACTGTGTGTATACTGCCAGTGAGATTGATCATTCAGGGTAAAGGTATTAGATATTACTGCTCTGCTAATGATATTCATTCATAACTTTTCTTTTTTCAAGACACAATGCCCAGTTTAATTTCTCATATTAGTTGTCTGCTGTGTGATTGAGGCTCACTCTACCTAATGGGTAGATCCACAGTAAAAATCTTAGTATTTATCTATTGAGCCATGCAAAATCAGAGTCGTTCTTGATTTAAAGGAACTCATGGTTCTTCATATCCTTATTTGCCCATTCAAATGAGAGACCAGTTGTTGCTCTTTCAGTTCTGCAGTTCTCTGATTAACGCAAGTCAAGCTAATTCTGTTTAGTTGGTCCTTTCTTTATTCACTAGTTATGATTGTCTACTTGAAACCTCAGGTGTGTCTTTAAACAGTAGCTTTATGATCATTTGCTTTCTGGCCATTATTTTGTCTTTGTTCTGCTTGTTTTAAATTTATGCCATTGTGGATAGGTGCATTTTAAAATGTTATGTATCCTTAGTGTTTGTTTACTTATTCATTTGTAAAGTATTAAGATCTTTTTAAAAATGATAAATAAAGGAAAACAAAGTGAAAATATTTGGCAATATAAAGCATACCCATCTCCTGACTGTTTTTTTTTATATATAACTAGCTAGCTAACTAGATAGATAGAGAGATAGATAGAAGTGAGGCTTACTTATTGCTCAGGATATACAAAGAAACGTTTATGATTTCACCAGCTTTGATGGGTAACCTGCCCATGGAGATCATAAGCAAGTTATAAGCAAGGAAGAACAGTATGCTGTGTTTTTAAACAGTGTAAATTTTATTTTTATGATGTTTAGGTACAGTCTCAAGAGAGATAACAACTCTTGAAAACAGGCAATCCTCATGCTGAAGCACTTTTCTTAACAGCTAACATTGTATGAGTCAGATAAAGCAACAAGACACTTGTTAGCAATAATGCATTAACAATTGTTTCCAAATGTTAATTTCATAGATGGAAAATAGAAATGGGCTAAATGTAGAAGCCAGTGGGACAAGCAGATGGAAGATGTTGGTATTATTCCATCTGACAGCCTAAGAGTAACCTTTAGTCTACCTGCATAACCCATGAGTAGCACCCGTGGATAGTACAATGGCAAAGAGCTAGTTTAGGTGTAGATAGTAGGTGTCAGAAGCAAATACTTATGAAAAAGCTAAGGAGCAAAGTACCAAGAACATTTGCATGGATGAATTACATAGATCCATGTTAAGTTTGCTGAAGGTAACTTCAGCAGAAAGGAAACAAATCGAAAAGCATTCACTGAAAGCACATTCAGTGAACCCTACAATTATTTTTTCAGAAAAGTTTCTGCACCCCTCATGTGGGGGAATATGGCCCTTATACACCCCAGGCTTAAATATATACCAACTCCAAGGTTGCACAACAGTGGAGAAAAAGCCAAACTCCACTGCTGGTGAAAGTAGTTATGTGCATATGTTTTCAGATATGTCAAGAAAGTTGTGTCACTTCCATGAACAAAACTAATCTGCTAAGCTGTAATAATCACACATCTTGCACTACAAACATATTCTCTATTTTAGAATGATGGCACAAAATGATGATTAAGCTGCAGGTATGGACTGCAGCTGAAGGACCTCTCCTGTGCAAAGGTATTGTTACCAGTGATTTCAAACATCTGCCAGTTCCATTGGGTTCACCACAGGGCTCTACATTTAGCCCATTTCTATATGCATTAATAAAATGTTTTTAGTATTAATGCCATTTGGCAGAGCAGAGATGTAGAAAATAGAGCAAACACCTTAAAAATGAGGGTGGCTGGAAAGCTAAAGCCAATGAGCAACATACAAGCTTCAGTGAAAGATTTTTGGTAGAGCTGACTTGGACAATTTGAAAACTTAAATGGGATTACAAGTTTGAATAACACTGATAGAAGTAGTAAGTGTACATATGGTATTCCTGAAATGCAGTTTGGATTAATTCATCTGCTGTTTCAGGAAAACTGATGAGAGGGAAGAGATATTCCCTAGTATATTACATGCAACAAAAATGAACACAATTGTTTTAGACTGTTGTTCCTGGTACTGCAGTAATGGGAAGCAAAGTATTGCCTTTTTGTTCTCCAGTAGCATACATAATGTTGGTGTTTTTGTTGTCTTCTGTAATGGGAAGTGGCATTAGATATTTTACTTCAGTTTTGTCTTTTATAAGTTATTTGCACCCTAAAGCCTGTTGAGATTTATGTTACAGTAACTGAGCTAACTTGAAACTGTCTTATAGGGATCACATTGTTAAACATCATAGGATCATAGGCGGTTACTAGGCTAATGACCCTAGGGCCCTTACAAGTCTAGCCAAGTTTTACCCTTATTTCCATGATCAGCACCTATCACCTCTGTCCAAGAGGAACATAAGTGGAATCTCCTGGAGTGAATTTATGATTACCCATCCAATCGTCCAGGCTGTGTTTGAAGAGGGCCAGTGAGGTGCCCCGCTTGACATGAAATGGGAGTCTGTTCCAAAGGTGTGGCATCCTCTGGGAGACAAATCTGTTCCTACAGCAGGTTCTATTAACATCACATACCAGGTTAAGGCCATTAGACTGAGTAACCTGTGTACCATTTGACTTACAGATATGCAGCATTTCCAATAAAGCAGAGTCAAAAATTGCATTATATGCAAGGCAGGGATTGTTTTTGAGTAGTCTGCATGAAACAGAATAACGTGACAGTGATTTCAGATGACCCTCATAGAACAGATGCTGAGGTGTTTAACTTAGTCTAGAGGGTTTCTCTGTGCTTATAAGTATTAGACACATATCTGTGAATTTATTTCTGCTCAGTATCTGAGATGTTTGGCTGGCTGCTGTGTGCCTACAATCAACTGTATTACAAGCTGAGTTAAGTACAAACTTGCAGTTTTAAAGATAGTACTGCATTTTATTTTTCTGTTTATTTATTTGCTTCATATTGTGTGCTCTCTGTCTCTCTGCAGTTAGTTTTCTACCCTCCCTGTTCTTTTTGTGGTATTAATCTTGGTAGCTTTGGAATTGCCCGCCCCTTCTGTAAATTTGTGCTTGAACACTCCTCCTGGGTCCATCTCATTTGCTCACTCAACCGAGTACAGTGAGATCATATTTTGATTTCAGACTTTCCTACCAGTCCCATTTGTTCAGCTTTATCCCAACTCTATCCTAGTCTAATGTCGTTAGCTCATTCTACCTAATACAGAGAGAATATTCGAGAAGGCCAACCCACTTAGGTCCTTAACCTTGAATTACCTTCTGTTTCTCCTTTCTCCCTTTCCACTTTACTAAAAAAAGTGTGCTTCTCAGCTGATAAGTATATTTTTTGGCACTTTAACTGTTCAGAGTTGAATAAAACAATAAGTGAATTCAGTTCAGAATACAGTTTGAATAAATTGCATTTATTTCAACTGTATTTGCTTTAATATTGCTACACACTCAAGTGTGCTAGCTTGCACTGCACTTGAATTGTTTTAGTGCTGTTTTAGCTGATTTTCTGAAAAAAAATTCTAAGCTTGTTTTCTGCCTTTCCTATAACTAGGCTAGTCCAGATACAGATTTGCTATATCCAGGACTGTTTGTAAGCTTCTGAGCCCCCAAGCCTTTCTGTGTTGGAGGGAAGCCTTTGAGCTTATCAGTGGGTGTGGTAAGCACTAGGTAGCCTATCTACCACAAGAAGAGTGGTTTCTGGCCCAGAAATTGTAGTTTATTGGCCTTTAGGGCAGTTTTTTTCATCGCTTTAACTTTCTGGTTTAAAAGCCTGCATTTGCTCTTGTCTTCCACTTTTCTTGTAACTAGTCTAGTCCAGATACAGATTTGCTGTATCTAGGCATGTTCGTAAGCTTCTGAGCCCACCAAACCTTTTTGTATTCAAGGGAAGCATTCTAGCTTGTAAGTGGGAGTGGTAAGCACTAGATAACCTATCTACCACAAGAGGAGTGGTTTCTGGCCCAGAAATTGTAGTTTATTGGCCATTTGCACAGTTTTTCCATCTCTTTCAACTTTCTGGTCTAAAAGCCCACATTTGTGCTTTTCCCACCTTTCCTGTAACTAGTCAAGTCCAGAAACAGATTTGCTGTACCCAGAACCGTATGTAAGCTTCTGAGCCCCCCAAGCCTTTCTGTGTTGGAGGGAAGCCTGAAATCTGTTATTATCACAGTTTCATCTTTGATGTTAGTCCTAAGCCACAGTAATGGGTTCAGCAGTATCACTAGGGAAGTCTGACTGAATACTGTACAGGCTTGATTTATTTTTTATATATTTTTAATATGAACCAAGAGAAGGACAGATTTAGTATGTGGCATTTATGAGACTTTGATCTAAATAGTGATGAACTTTATATACTCTTTTTCAATAGCAATCATATGAATTCCAACTGAATTCTAATTGCAGATTTTGCTCTCTTGGATGGCAGAGATTTTAGACAATGTTTCTATGACAGACCACAGTTCATGGATCAATGGAAAATGTTATCTTTTGCAGCAAGAGATTGTTGCAGCTGTATCTGGTGTTAATATGTGCCAGTTTTTTTACCATCGTGCGAGTTCTAGTAGTCATCCTGTGAAACTGAGCATGGCTGCCACTGTTACAAAAGGTTAGAGTGCACATCCCTACTTCAGATAAGGCAATAAGCTAGGTATGTGTAAAATCTGAAGATTTTATTTATCAGGACTCATGGTGTTACATTTGCTTAGTGATCTAAGTGAAGTTTGTTGAGTGCTGGAGTAAAAGATATGAAGAGTGCGAAAAAGGTAGGTGACTGAAATAAATAATTTGAACTGCTAGACAAAAGATGTGCCAATTCTATGGTATACATATACTGACAGAACAGAGAGGAAAGGTACTAAAGGCTAGACAGAGAAAGGCGTGCAATAAAAAAGGTTAAACATGAGAGTTGGTGCTAGTCATCCTTCCTAAACTGCTGTCAGTGTGACTGCTGACATCACTGGATGATGTCAGAAAAAGGAGGGGCTAAGAGTGTATGTTTTTGACATTACTATAGTCTCACTCTAGGATGACTAGAGTTAGGTTTCAAAGAAATGATTACTAGAGGAAATGAGCTACGACGTCTGCCAATAAAGGAAGTGCAAAATTAGTGTTGAATGGTTTGAGAGCTGGTTGAGCTGGGCACCATGAGGGTGTAACCAGTCTAACTTAGAGGCTGTCTGCACAACAGGCTTCATGTGCAGGAAAACCTTGGTGTCAGTCACTGCTGCTTGAAAAACTGAGTAAGACCAGTCCTAGTGCTTATATTTACTGAAAGTGCTGAAAATGTGGCCTCAGGCACTGGTGGACAGATTGGACAAGCTTCTCTCTATTTAAATTTGGGTGTTTGTGAAGATTGTTAACCCACCGCTATGTTCATGCAGGATATGGGAGTGGCTTCCATGATTGACAGGGAGGCGGGCGGAGAATCAATATGTAAATGTGGCGTGATTGACACGGAATGCACAGTAGCCCCGTGACATCATGCATACATTGCATACATTGCAGTCCTCAAGCAATCCTCCGTGGTCAGATTAAAGAAATGTAGAAAAGAATACATATGTAGAACATATTTATGCATCACACACAAATGAACAAGCTAATGCTGCAGTGGTACGGCGGTAGAGTTGTTACCTCACAGCAAGAGGTTCTCCTGTTCGATTCTCGGCTTGGCTTGGGAGTGCCTTCTGTGTGGAGTCTGCATGTCCTTTGCAAAAGTGTCCCCTCTTAGGGAGCCGCTGCCCGCTCTCGTGAATCAACCAAAAAAAAAAAAAAAAGCCAGCAGCACGTAGACTGTATTAAAGCAAAAAGTAGTTTAATAAAACAGCATTGTACATTGTAGCATCCTAACACAAACCGGTTTCGGCCTGAGTTTAGAACCTAGCCTTCTTCAGTGTACAGCAAGGAGGCTTGTCAAAGTTGCTGAATTTAAACAAGTAAAGCCATCCTGATTGGTTAAAAATAATGGACATGTGCTGATAAATAATCAGCAAAAATTAATAAAAATTAATACATTCAAATACATTAAGGACCAGAACACTTTCAATTATACAAAAAGTAATTATATATATATGTATATTTATACATGTATATGTATTTTGTTATATATATCTAGATATTGAAACACCAAATATACAACAAGGATGTATCCTATATAAAAATGTTTATTTATAAGCATTCATTTAACCCTGGATTAAATAATGCACCCAATTTGGTTATCCATTTCTTTTCTTTTAAATCAAGTTTTTTATGCCAACCGCTCTTGTTGGTTCTATCACCAATAATTTTATCAATGATGGCAAAAAATGTAATGTCAAAAACTGTGTTAGTATTCCTACTAGTGAACTCCTTGATGTCTATGTAGACCAGAGGCATAATTCTGAGCCATAGTCACATATGTAAATGACATGCAGTTAGATTCAGATTGGTGGCTTTGTACCTTGGACGTATGTTCATTATACACTAACATTCCACATTGGGCAGGACTTGATGCAATTGAATTTTGGCTCAATAAATCCAATATATATCAACCAGGATTCAATACGCTTTTGTTAAATTTGACTGAGCATGTCTTGACTAAAAATGTTTTTTTCTACAACCAGGAATGTTACCTACAGATTAGAGGTACAGCTATGGGGCATCTTTGCCCCATATATGCAGATCTGTTTATGGCATATATCGAACAAATTATGATATATGGCTGACACTATAATTTGTTTTTGCCAGAAATTGATATCTGGCGAAGATACTTGGATGATTGCTGGATGGTGTGGAAATCGGATGTTTCATATCTCCAGGAATTCATGGAATATCTGAATGATAATAAATGGGAATACAATTCACAATTACCTATGACCAAAAATCAATTACATTTTGGATGTTTTGGTAACCAGAAACAATGATAACACCTTAACAACTGAAACTTATAGAAAATTCCTCAGTACAATACTATTCTCCACGCATCCAGCTTTCATCCAAAACACATCGCAAAGAACATTCCTAAATCACAATTTATCAGGATAAGGCGTAACTGTTCTGATAATAATACTTTTGTCAATCATGCTCAGGACTTGCACAATAGATTTATGGACAGGGGCTATAATTCAGGATATGTGACTATGGCTCAGAATTATGCCTCTGGTCTACATAGATCTAATCTGTTGACATATAAAAAGAAGCCCATCAAGTCTAATAAATTAAGATTTACTACCACATTTGGTAGAAACACTAACAACTTCATTAAGACTATCAGGGACAATTGGAATATACTGGAGGCTGATGTTAGAATCAAAAACATTATTCCTGACAAATGTTTATTTTCTTTTCGAAAAGGCAAGAATTTGGCTGGTCATTTCAACCATTACAAACACCATTTTGAATCCACTTTATCGCAGGTGTATCAAACTACTATTTTGGGGGACAAGTTGATAGGTTCCTTTCCATGTGGCCACTGTGTCAATTGTAAGCACACGTTGAAAATCAAGGAGTTCACTAGTAGGAATACTAACACAGTTTTTGACATTACATTTTTTGCCAATTGTAACACGGACTGGGCCATCTATTTGGCTTGTTGTACCTGCCACTCATTTTATGTTGGGCAGACATCTCGACCAGTCAAATTACGTGTCTCTGAACATCTTAGTGACATCAGATGCAAAAAAACAACCAATGCACTATATAAACATACTCTTACACATGGTACTGCACAATTTCATTTTACCATCATTGATAAAATTATTGGTGATAGAACCAACAAGAGCGGTTGGCATAAAAAACTTGATTTAAAAGAAAAGAAATGGATAACCAAATTGGGTGCATTATTTAATCCAGGGTTAAATGAATGCTTATAAATAAACATTTTTATATAGGATACATCCTTGTTGTATATTTGGTGTTTCAATATCTAGATATATATAACAAAATACATATACATGTATAAATATACATATATATATAATTATTTTTTGTATAATTGAAAGGGTTCTGGTCCTTAATGTATTTGAATGTATTAATTTTTATTAATTTTTGCTGATTATTTATCAGCACATGTCCATTATTTTTTAACCAATCAGGATGGCTTTACTTGTTTAAATTCAGCAACTTTGACAAGCCTCCTTGCTGTACACTGAAGAAGGCTAGGTTCTACCCCCGAAACCCCGGTTTGTGTTAGGATGCTAAAATGCTGTCTGAGTAGTTTTATTAAACTACTTTTTGCTTTATCCTTCCCATCGTTGGGTAGGATTCAAAAGACATGTGTGGCGGGCGTAAGCTGCCTTCAGGTTGAAGGTGGCGTTGGCAGGCTGGCATTTTCAAAAAAAAAAACTGCCAATCATTAGCGGACCGGAGTTCTGCTGTGGTGACCCCTTACCGGGAAAAAGCCGAAAGACAAACAACAACAACAACAACACAAATGAACAAGCTGTTTTCAAATGTATTGTTCATTAAAGTGCAAGCAATCTTCTGTGGTTAAATTTAATCAGTGTAGACATTAATACATATGTACAAAGGATGTAAGAATCACGCAGAACAGATTGAGCTGTTTTCCAAAGTCCCTTTCGCTGTAGTAATAATCCAAATTAGCAATTATTATTATTCTTTTATTTGCTACTATTTATTTATCTATTTCAGGAAATATCCACAACAATATAGACCTGTCACACAAGCATTTGTGACATTATGAATAGAAATGAAAGCAAAATAGCAAGGGAGTGAACACACTGATTTCACACTGATATAAGTTGAGAAGCTAATTTCTTCAAAGTAATGAACGCAAAATAACCAGTGACTTTTAATTCTGACACTGGCAATATTAATAACTTGTAAAAAAACAACTGTAGTAGCTGCATCCAGGACATTGAGGCCCCATACTTTCATCAGGCAAGCACCAATTCACTGTTGTAAGGTGTTAAATGGAACTTATAAGACATTTGCCTGTGTCTTAGGGCATGGAGGTATTGTAAGCTAAGGTACAGGGATGCTTTCTGTGTTGTTTCCTGAAAAAATAGCATTTCACACCTCAGTCTTCAAAGACAAGTTTTCAGCTCTTTGAAATGCAGGTATCTCAGTATTTAAGGACAAGTTTCTTGCTCTTTGAAATGCAGGTTTCTTCCAAACACTACTCACACAAGGACAGACATTCATTTTATTACCTTTTTTCGAGGTATAGTCTGACTGCATTCAGTACTTCATTGAGGGTAAGGTTCGATTACTGTCAGTGGGAATTGCCTGTACGGTCACAGTGCTCTTCTTGACAAAATTGTAGGCATGTTGTAATGGTTTGTTGCTTATGTTTTTATGTTGTTATGTTTTGCTATTTATGACATGGCATTTACTCTCGTTTTGCACGGAGCTTACAAGGTAAGGGTTCATTTCTTGACACCTGGCCACTGTACAAGTTTCTAAATTATGTGCAGATGGGTGCACTATTCTTCTGAACCCATTTTCGCAGTATGTGCCTTTATTTAATTATTATTTTGTCAAGATGGCATTTACTCTCGTTTTGCACGTATGTTTTGCAGCTGCGATATTGTATGGCTTAGCTATGAAATTAATATTCTTTCCTTCAAAATGACTCATTAGGTGGGTGGTTTACTGACGAGTCCGTGATGCTATGTGTCAGGCAGGGTTTGGGCGTGGCTTGCTACTGTGCATTGGGTGAGTTAAGCACCTTCAAAATTGCCTAAATTTGTAATTCTCTCTATTTAAATTTGTAATTCTTGGTAATCCTTGGCTTTGACTATACACATAGTTGGAGGCCTAGTCTGCCAGAGAGAGTAATCCCTATATACTGGATCTAAGGAATGGGATTCAGACTCAGCAAAGAGCTGAAGACCTGTGTGGCATGCAGGTAAGTGGTGCTATTTGAGCAGAAGCAGAAACAGCACAACAGACAAGACTTTCTAACAAGTGGATGGTAAATATACACAGAACAGAGATGGAGTATCACAATACTGACTTGTGTTATTAGTTTGTTGTCTGCAGAGATGTGTCAGTATACATTATCAGTTATAGTTTGTTCGGTACTCATTATCATCCTGTATTACATTATGGAGATGAACTTCTTGTCCTGTTATAGTCTTCTGCAAGTGAAAAGGGCAACTTGTATTTACTGAAAGCTTGTGACTAGTTGGAAAATTGCATTGCAGGCCTGTGGCAATGACTGTTATTCTTATAAAAGGTAGCCAGCTAACTACACATAAAGATGCAGTGTAAATGGGTGGAAACTGCCTTACCAGGCACTAACATAGAAAAAAAGCCTAGACTAGTCCTTTAGAGAGAGCAGAGAGCACTAACCGTGTAAGTATGAAATAATCAGTTTCATTAACAGGAACTGCAGTTAGATTACTTATTTGTAATCAACAAAGGTACTAAGTACATTATTATTTTTGAGTTACTAACACAATACAGACATTATCTGGGCTAGACTATCATGGGTATTCATTAGTAAGCATTTATGCTTCTCACTAAGCCTACACGATTTGTGTGTGTTGGCATGATTAGCAGCAGTGCTCACTGAATATGCAAGCTGCTAAGTAAGCCTACACATTTTGCAGCATCTAGTCATGGCCAGCACAAGTGTTAATGTCCAGGAAGAGGTGCATGGAGGCTCGAGTACACAATATTATAAACAAAAGGTACTGCCTGCAAATAAGGCTAGTGAGCTAGCATGTGTGGACAGCATAATACAAGGCAAAGGCCAACTTTAATGAAAAAAATTAAGATGCAGAGGAAGGTAAACGGAAACTGTACTCAGATAATAAATGTGATTAGTGTACTGAGATCATTTTTGGCTTAAATTATTTATGTTGATGTAATAAAGTAATCCTGTTCACTTTACTGACCCATGTACATAAATTAAAATGGAAATACTGACAAAAAACTACAGTGTAATAAAGGGGGGTAAATATGATAAATGTTTATAAAATGCTGAGCTGAGATAACAATAAGCGAGGACAGTAGATACATTAGTGGATATTTGCATATACTGCAATTATTGCATATCGGATGTGTATGCAGAAAGTTATCTGTTGTAAACTACAGTATGCCGTATTCTCTAGTTCATCCTGTATAAGCAAAAATAAATTAACCCTACAGCTGCTGTCTCATGCGCTTCAGAAAGGGACATTTCTTTGTCATCTCTTGAAAGGTTACAGAATATTTAACCATGTATTAGCCAAGCATGTGTTGTCATCATCATCATCATCTTCTTTTGGTTGTTCCCGTTAGGGGTCGCCACAGCGGATCTTCTGTTTCCATTTCTTCCTGTCCTCTGCATCATGCTCTTTCACACCATCCACCTGCATGTCCTCTCTCACCACATCCATAAACCTTATCTTAGGCCTTCCTCTTTTCCTCTTACCTGGCAGCTCCATCCTTAGCATCCTTTTCCCAATATACCCAGCATCCCTCCTCAGCACTTGTCCAAACCAACGCAATCTAGCCTCTCTTGCTTTGTCTCCAAGCTGTCCAAAGTGAGCTGATTCCTAATCCTGTCCATCCTAGTCACACCCAGTGCAAATCTTAACATCTTTAACTCTGCCACATCCAGCTCTGACTCCTGCCTTTTCGTCAGTGCCACTGTCTCTAACCCATATAACATAGCTGGTCTCACTACCCTCTTGTAGACCTTCCCTTTCACTCTTACTGGTAACCGTCTGCCACAAATCACTCCTGACACTCTTCTCCCTCCATTCCACCCTGCATGTACTCTCTTCTTTAGCTCTCTTCCACACTCACCATTACTGTGAACTGTTGATCCCATGTACTTAAACTAATCCACCTTTACCAACTTTACTCCCTGCATCCTCACCATTACTCTACCCTCCCTCACATTTACACACATATATTCTGTTTTAGCCTTGCTGACCTTCATTCCTCTCCTCTCTAAAGCATATCTCCACCTCTCCAGGGTCTCCTCAACCTGGTCCCTACTCTCACTACATATCACAATGTCATCTGCAAAAATCATAGTCTACGGGGCCTCCTGTCTGATCTCATCTGTCGACCTGTCCATCATCACTGCAAATAAGAAAGGGCTCAGAGCTGATCCTTGATGTAATCCCACCTCCACCTTAAATGTATCTGCCACTTCCACCGCAGTCCTCACCAATGTCACACTATCCTTGTACATATCCTGTACCACTCTTACATACTTCTCTGCCACTCCCGACTTCCTCATACAATACCACAACTCCTCTCTAGGCACCCTGTCATATGCTTTCTCTAAGTCCACAAAGACACAATGCAACTCCTTCTGACCTTCTCTGTATTTCTAAAACAACACTCTCAGAGCAAATATTGCATTTGTAGTGCTCTTTCCTGGCATGAAACCATACTGCTGATCACTAATCATAACCTCCCTTCATAACCTAGCTTCCACTACTCTTTCCCATAACTTCAAGCTGTGACTGATCAATTTAATCCCTCTGTAGTTACTGCAGCTCTGCACATCACCCTTATTCTTAAAGATAGGTACCAAAACACTTTTCTCCACTCCTCAGACATCCTCTGACTTTCCAAAATTTCATTAAACAATCTGGTTAAAAATTCCACTGCCATTTCACCTAAGCACCTCCATGCTTCCACTGGTATGTCATCTGGGCCAACAGCCTTTCCATTCTTCATCCTCTTCTTAGCTGACCTTACTTCCTCCTTGCTAATCTGTTTCACTTCCTGATTCACTATCCCCACATCATCCAACCTTCTCTCTCTCTCTCATTCTCTTCATTCATCAGCCCTTCAAAGTAGTCTTTCCATCTACTCAACACACTCTCCTCTCTTGTGAGTACCTTTCCCTCACTATCCTTTATCACCCTTACCTGCTGCACATCTTTCCCAGCTCTGTCCCTCTGTCTAGCCAATCGGTACAGGTCCTTTTCTCCCTCTTTAGTGTCCAATCTCTCATAGAACTCTCCATATGCCTTATCCTTGGCCTTTGCCATCTCTCTCTTTGCCATGCATCTCATCTCCTTATACTCATGTCTACTTTCTTCATCTCTTTGACAATCCCACTTCTTCTTCACCAGCCTCTTCCTCTGTATACTCTCCTGTACTTCCTCATTCCACCACCAGGTCTCCTTGTCCTCCTTCCTCTGTCCAGATGTCACACCAAGTACCTTTCTAGCAGTCTCCCTTACTAACTCTGCTGTAGTTACCCAGCTATTCGTAACCCTTCACTGCCTCCCAGTGCCTGTTTTAACTCTTCCCTGAACTCCACCTCACAATCACCCTTTTTTAACTTCCACCATTTAATCCTTGGCACTGCTTTCACACTCCTCCTCCTCTTTTTGATCACCAACATCATCCTACAGACCACCAATCTATGCTGCTTAACTACACTTTCCCCTGTCACCACTTTACAGTCTCCAATCTCCTTTAGACTGGCCCTCCTACATAGGATATAATCCACCTGTGTGCATCTTCCTCCACTCTTGTATGTCACCCTATGCTGCTTCCTCTTCTTAAAATACATATTCACCACAGCCATGTCCATCCTTTTCGCAAAATCCACAATCATCTGACCTTCTGCATTCCTCTCCTTAACACCATGCCTACCCATCACTTCCTCATCCTCTCTGTTCACTTCCCCAGCATGCCCATTGAGGTCCGCTCCAATCACTAGTCTCTCATCCTTGGGTACACTCACCACCGTTTCATCCAACTCACTCCAAAATTTTTCTTTCTCATCCATTGCACACCCAACTTGTGGAGCATATGCACTAACAACATTCATCATTATACCATCAATTTCCAGTATCCAGAAGCCAAATGGTGACAAACCATCTCTGGTAACGCATCATGATTTGTCAGTCATGTCTCCCCAGGCTGACAGATACTGGATCCCCTTGTTGTGACACTAGAAACCAAGCCAGTTATTGAAGTCAGTCATTTTTTGCTGGTACTGTGGCATCATTATTGGTGAAGGTAGGATGCTAGATTCATACCTGCCTGGGACACATATTCATAGAGATCCATCATCGCTCTCTTCATATAGTCCAGTGAAGTACATCATAGGTCAGTTATGCCCACATGGACTTTGAACATGTCATACTGATACTTGTGGTTTAAAGACATATACATAAGTGATCTTGTGGATCCTGGCTCCAGACAGGCAGCTCACTGTGGTCTTCTCCTTGTTTAGCCTGGTAAGGGGGCATCAGTATGTCTTACAATGGAATACCCAATAACTAGAATTTTTGGTTGTCTGGTGTGTTGCCTTATGGGCTTGACAGTAGGGCTACTATGATTTTCAGAGTTATGTGCTGGGTGAGATACTGTCCTTTTTTGAGTGTGCAAAGGGCCACTAAGAGATGCTTTTAGGAAGTCTTGGAGGTTTAGTTAGATTACATATGAGTACCTCCCCATATGTGGGTCTGTGTGTTTGTTCCTTAGTGCTGGTAGTGAGTGTTTTGGGTGTTAACACTGACAACCTAGTTTGCAGTTTTTGTGTGTGCATCTGAAAGCTTTACCTTCAATGACATTGTGTATCTACATACCTCACATACTGTGTTTTCTGTTCTAAAATTATGTGGTTGTTCATGAACATGAGACAGTTACTATACTGCCTTATGATGCCCATATCCACCAGGCCCACAAACAGAGATGTACGGGGAAGTGCCTATTGTTGTATCTTTTGGCTTTTCCCGGTTAGGGGTCACCACAGCGATACTCCGGTCTGCTAATAATTGGCAGTAGATTTTTACGTACCGACTTGCCAGGCCTGACGCACAACCTTCAATGAAGGTATGCCCATTCACACATATCTCCACAAAGAAGACGTTTTAGCTGAGAATCGAACAGGACAATGTCTTACTGTGAGGCGAAAACGCTACCGCAGTACCGAAGTGCCTATTGATTATACCAAATCCTTTGTAGATGGGAAGGAGCAGGGTAGAGTCACTTTAAGGTCTAAACGAGAGTGTTTAGTAGTATACTATTAGATGAGCTGTAGTGGAACTGCCCTCTTCCAAATTGGCAGCTCTTCAAGCAGTTATGAAGAGTGGGTGACTATGGAGAGTGTTTCCTATAGAGGATTTTAAACTGGGAAGGTTTGTGTATATTCAAAGCATGGGTAACCATGTTTGTGCAATGTGCAAACAGGGTTTATACTAGCAGGATGAAAGACTTTACACAGTTAAGCCATGAGGGCAATCAGATAAAGAAACAATAAGCCTTCCACCAGCAATTCCCAACTTGGATGGGTTGAATCAGCCCTCTGCTCCCAACAGAATGCAGAATAAAACTCTGTTAATGTAAAACAAATTGGTTTTGAGCTCAAGTACAGTAACAAATGCTTTACAACAAAAGGCAGAATTCCTGCATTATCAGGAATTATTGAAAATAAGTTCACAAACTCCAAGAAATGTTTCCAGATACAGAAAATGTGCACAAATTTAGGAAAACCTCTACATACACAAAAACTTTGCAAAACTTAGAAATATTTTGGCAAACTCAGGAGATCTTTGGTTAACTCCAAACAGCCTTTGCAGTATCAGAGGAGGTTAGGAAATGTGAAGATACTGTTAAAATGACGTAAAAGCAGTACATTAACAAACAGATGGTGTTTCTTTAACAAGTGCGGGCCGAAAAACAGTGATGAATACAAACAAATCAAAAAATGCAGTACAGAACTATTAAATAAGACTGAGATAGTAACAGCAAAAATATTTATACCGGCTTTATAGGTCCAAGGATGACTTAGGATGCTATCCAGTAGTCTTGTAGTCACAGGTGACCAAGCCAGGGAAGCTATGAATAAATGAGCCATGCTCATGATGAACACACTCATAGAGATTACATCAGTCTCCTATTGTAATGGATATGGATCCCCTAATTTGAAATGTAAGACCTTAAAACTGTGTCCCTCTTATTGTGCCATTACTACTTTCTCAACAGCTGTCCAACAGACAGATGTTACCAGACAAAACCCCCTGCCAATCATACTACACACTCTACAGAGCTGAGTATTGACTGCAACAGCCACAGGAGATAGTAATGGAACTTGTCACAAATAACACAAATTATGGTATGAAGTAAGAAAAGACTTTAGATGTTAATTTATCCAATACAAATTTGTCAGAGTGATGAAAAGGAGGTAGCTTTGTTAATGTTCATACAACTGAGAACAGTCCAATACCACTGCTGCTTGGCCAAGCCACTCCTTTCTACACACACAGTCCTAGAGTCAAACTATGGCCTTTCTGTGTAGATATGCAGCACAAGTCAGTTATAACTGCATGTGCCACTGACACAACAAAAATCCCAGGACACCTTTTTGAGTGGCATGAAATCCCCAAATGTCAAGAAAATTGTTTGCCCAACATAAAAATTGGCTATAATTAACTTGATACAATAGTATTTGTGTCACATCAGTACACTCACATAATGTTGTTCTTTGCTGGAATTGAACAACCACCTATGTAAATCCAGAGGCTAAGGTAATCACATACTGCACAGTGGAAGTCTTAACACAATTGTGAAAATTCACATATGTGAAGCTGTTACATCATATAATTTTGTTGTAAAGAATTGCTTGAGAAAAAATCAATGGTACAGGCCTCTCCCACTGTAATTGTAAACATTACAGCTGTGGTGAATGTTATGCATTCATAGCAGTATATTGACACATCATTATTATAGTTACTAACTGATGGTTTTCAACACCTACCTTTGTGACCACAGAAGCTGTGTGACATTGTGTACACTGAACTTGCCACATGAAAAGTCTGACTACAATTGTGAGATATCTGTGTATCTGAAGGTATTACATGATCTTATTGCTACAAGGCATATGGATGCTTCTAATTTGGTTATAAGGGTGGTGTGATCTGTCTTCCTTTCACAAAATATTGCATGGTACTAAGTATACCCCAAAACACGAGATGCTTAATGCAGTTGTTACTGTGACGGTTGAATCACAATCTTCACAGGTTAAAACACATGGCTTACTAAGGCAACAAGCGGCAGAACATTGACACATTTCATTATGTCACATGAGAAAGTGTACTACTAGTATTAGAAAAGGCACATTTTTAACACATTTCATCATCAGTGCTAAACAAAGCATTTGTCTGTGAAAAATGGACAGAAGGTATTATGTATCAGAGAGGTAGGTGACAACATTGTTACCTACATGAACATTCACACTCATTCTGACACAACTGAGTTTAAGTGGTTATATCTGTATTTGAACTGGCTACCTAAGATCACAAGTTAGAGAACACTGTATGAATTGCAAGTGCCACATGACATTGTATTTTACAACTGTGGCAGTGCACATTTGAATGCATGACACTGCTGTGGTTATTAGGGTGATGTGTCTGCCAAAAGAGAAAGAAGGTGGTAGAAGAGCCCAAAAGAACTGTGCAGATACGTACTGCATATGTAAGGGTGACAACACTGAGCATTAACCCCCTGGGTTAAATGAAAACATTTCTATCACTAGCCTACTCAAGTTGAAGACTTGCTATTTTTTATAAAGCAAGGGTAACATTTGTTTATTATTTGGTAATTTTATAGACATCTATATATATATATATATATATATATATATATATACACACACACACATACACACACACACACACACACACACACACACACACACACACACACAATGGCATTTGAAATACTATTTTGTATTAGGGATGATTTTTAAGAGTCAAATCATATGATTTTATTGGCTTTTATTAGAATGACAATGGGAGATTTTGTGATTGTGTATTGTATAATTGCTTTTTAAAATAATGTTTTAAATGACCTTTTAGTATGCAGCTTGTTACATTACACTTAGAACACTTCTTTAGGTTGGTCTAGCATTTAAATTAGTATTGACTAACTAATTGATAAGTATGGAACCGCCTACAATATTATGTGGATGTTAGTATAAAAGGAGAACAGTTTGTATATATACTGTGTTCTGATGAAGTCCTGCTACTCAGGGACGAAAGTGCTTAACACTGTTGAACTACTTGTTGTGAATAAAGCTTTCTAGTGGTACTCAGCTCTGAACACTTCTTCCTTTCTTTTAGAAATGAAATTAGAGTAGCACATGACTGATACAGTATATACACTTAATAATGGCATAGTTGTAAAGGAAATCTATTACTGTCAGGTGACTACTTGTGACATATGGATAAGTACTCCAGCATATAGGAGACATTTGTGCATGTTCCTCACATTAATGCTGTTGTGTTATCATACTTTACAAACTGGCATATGTTACATAATTCATAACACATGTTAATAATGATGAGTTGAGTTTCCAACAACACATTTGTAGCAGCAATTCACAAATAAATAAATAATATTTTTAGCATTTATCACACAGTTTGAGCCTGTTCATTTCATGTATAACACTGTGTGTTATTATTTATTATGAACCCCCTCAGAAAAATATCTGTAAACTGGATTTGAACCTTGCATTACCTGTCCTCTTCCTCTAAACTCTTTGCACGCGACACATAGATATGTAGCTGACAGGTGCATCTTGTCCTTAGTGCTACTGATGGTATTCAAAATTAAATTTGTGAGTTTTTACCTTTGAAAGTGAACTGTCATTCACTGCTAGTGACAGATGACAGCCCCCAGTGCACAATGCAAATTGGTGTGAAAATGACAAAGAAAAAAAGATTTAGAAAACAAGAAGTTTAAATGTACATTTATGATGTTTTCTCTACTTTGTTGTCTTACAACATAAACATATGCTCCTTAAACATCACTACTTTGACTCAAACAGCATTCTTGCTGGATATTTACCTTGAAACCATCACATTGACAAGACATATTTGAAATTATTTTCACTATTTGCCAGGGAAACAGACATATAAAGAAGAGAAAGTAGATTATTTTCACTATTTGCCATAGAAGCAGACATATTATAAAGAAGATAAAGTAGTTTAGTTTCAATATTTGCCACAGAAACAGAAATGTATTATGAAGAAGAGAAAGTAGATTACATATACTCAGGATATGACATTGGATCACTTGACATTGCATGTGCTACATAAGCATTTTCTGACAGTTGTCTTTTGTAATTTGCCAGTAGATGTGGAGATGAATGCTATATTTCCAATAGTTAAACTAATACTTCCTGCCAGAACTGTAACCAATATTTGCAACACTAAGGTTGTTTTCAATGGAATGTATTGCAGAAAGTTTATTTTATTTGTTCTCCTGCTCAGTTGTGAATGATTATGTACTTATTGACTATCATTGTATTTGCTGTATTACTCTTAGTAATGTAATTTACTAGCTAAGTAATTATTTTTGGCTCTTAAACATATGCAAATGAGGCTAACATATTGACCTGCTCACTCTTATTCTATATACATTGGTCAAGTGTAATACATGCTACACAGTACTGGGCAAAATCAGACATGCATGTATATATATATATATATATATATATATATATATATATATATATATATATATGTGTTGTATAAATCAGTCATGAGTTATTGCTGACATTACTGTATAAATGAGCCATGTTTCTTCTTAGTAACACTGATATTTGGCATACGCTAGAACTGATTTATATATATAATTTTTGACAGTTTCAGCACTTACCTTGGATAATACTGCAGCTAGGAGATGTTTCCTTGGGGATGACTCCATCTGATGCTAACAAAACACAACTATTATATGGTTAAGTAAAGGCTGAGGACTTTGGAAGGCATCTGTTTTAATAATTGCATGTGCTTAGGATCTTAGGTTTTCACTCAGGTTGTAATTGTTTGTGGGATGCCCTTTGCCTCTTAGCCAGAGCTATGGCTATGCTTCTGTCAGCACCATCTCTGCAAGTAGTGGTTCTCCCTCAGACTTCTCATCTGCATCTTCTACAGCTTCAAGCCTTGCCTGTGGTGCTGAAAACTGTGGTCCTGGGCCTTGTTGTCCTTGCTGAAGCTGTTTGATGAGAATTATATTGTGCAACTTGGCACAGACTCTAAGTATCTTGGCAGAAGTTGCTAGGCCATAATACAGAACACCTTCTGTTGTGTCTAGAAAGCAGAACCTTGATTTGAGCAAGCCAAATACATGTTTTATAAAATTCTTAGTTTCATATTCTTGTTCAGAATTTTTCATGGGTGTTATGAGCCAAGGTGTCTGTGCATAACCTGCATCTCCCATTAGATGTCCTTGTGGAATGTCAGCCCTAGCAAACACTGTGTACATTTCACAGGTGTGCCATATGTGTGAGTCATGGAAACAGGAGTTACGTACACACACATTGTAGATGATCTCTAGGGCATTGCAGACAACCTGACAGTTAATAGAGTGGTATCCTTTCCTGTTTATGTACCTCCTTCCCTGTTTACTAGGTGGGTCTTTTATTTTTATGTGTGTGTAATCTATGGACCCCAGAACCTCAGAGAACTGTGCTATAGCATGAAATTGTTGCGTGGTTGTTGCTCTTTAGGGGTGCATGGGAAATAGATATGATTCACTGCAGATTCTAGTATTGCGTTTAGAAACTGATGTAAAATTCTAGAAGCTTAGGCCTTTGACAACATATATATCCGCTGTTGGTCTCTGGAAATGCCTCTAGCTACTATACATAATGCTACACATGCTTTTATTTCCATTGGGATGGGTTCTCCATGATTTCCCCAGGGTCTCATACGAGGGTGGCACATGTTGCATCCTGGACCACCCTGTATCTGCTCCAGAATGTCTGTAATATGCAGTCCATGATAAGTCAAATTGGGTCTGACCACTCTTATCCTTCTCATATGAGGTCTGGCAGCAGCAGCATCTTGAATTTAAACCTGTTGCACATACAGGTTAATGATGGCAGCAGCAACCCCTAGAATTTTTTCTAAGTGTGATTATTGCTGTATTCCAAAGAGTATTGGAATTCAGAGCAAACGGGAGCACTGGGTGTATACGATCACTTAATTTGTTCCTGAATAGCTCTGCCAGGTTGGATTGTGTAATCTGCATGTAATTCAGCTACATATGCTTTCATTAGCATATTGTGCTGTTTACCCTTATTTTGAGGGTGGGTTCGAAGTGCAGAGCTGCTTAATGAATACCAAATAGTGCACTATACTAAGTGCATGGATTCACGAATTCAGCCCTATTGTAAAGAGCATCTAATCAGATAGCTGTAATATTGGAAGAAATTAAAAAATGAGCCTGGAATGATTTCCCATTTCTCATGCACAGATAATAGTAAGGACACTACTTCAAATAAGGAGCTCATTACTAGCTTTGTGACTGTCGCCTCCCAGCACCCTTTTTGTTCCTTTTGTCTCAAACTAGATATTAAACACGAACCTTAAAATAGCTTTTGATGTATCCTGTTTGCAATCCAGCTTCTGGAAATTACTTAAGGTTTCCAAGTGTAGCCTGGATGCTATACTTATCAGGTATTTCCTTGTCTGTGTTTTACAAATTCTACTAACCAGTCTCAGAAATGATAATCCTCTTTAAACTTTAAGTTTCAAAAAAAAAATTCAAACCCGTCCAAGGTTCTGCCATGTGAGCTTTTGTGCACTTGCCCATAAATTAGTTAACACTGCAGCCATGGCTCACTTCTAATCTCCCATATTGTGCAGACAACATGCAAGCTGACTTATGCTGTCCTTGGTACTAGCCTGTGGAAGAACTTAAACTACAAATGACAAACTGAATCAAGAACTGTTATATTTAATGTGCTTTGCTTTTTAGGTAATTTAAAATGTGATGACTGTGTTGGTAACATCTTCACTAGAATCCATGTCCTTCCTGACCCACTAGACCTGCATCAAAAGCTTTCACCTCTCTCTGACAATGTGAGGATGCCATTTCATTTTAATACATGTTACCCACTGCAGCAAGGTTGTTCATATTATAAGCATTCTGGTGAAACTATGTCACCTCGCATTTCTTCTGTTTTGCAGTGTTTGAGCTATGTATCTGTAAACTGCTTTTTGCAAAATGTGCCTTCTATTTCAACAATTTTGTATGCCTCGAAGGCAGACTGTAAACTTTTAGTGTTCATTAAATCATTCTGGAATATGATGGTTACATTATAATTCCCCAGGTAGGTTAATCATACAATGATATCCCATTCATTGGCACTGGCAGAGTAATAATGCGTGTCCAACTCTTGGCAATGCTGGTCAGTTATCTTTCTCATAAATATCCTGCCTGATCCTACTCCAACAAGCATAGAAGAGAAGAGAATGTGTTACCTCATTATTGCCTATTTATTGCCTTCCATCTGCATGTGATAAATGTTATGTCTTTCAGCAGTGACACCTTGAGAAATGAAAAATTCAAACTAAAAGCTGACTTTTGTGTCAGCCAAGAAGGCTGGTTAAAAAGAATACTCATTGAAAAGCGTATTGTGCACAGTTTGAATATGAAGTTTTGTTAAATGAGACTACAGCAGGAAATTTTGCATTTGAACAAACATTTTTTTTCTCAAAAATGTTTTTTATTTTTTTATAACAAGAATAATAACAGTAATAACATATTTACACTCAAAACTGAAACAAATTATTTACAAAGTCCATAACAAAGAAATACTTCGATATACATTCAGGAAATCATCTAATACGTTTTTAGTAATGATTGTGACTTTTCCCAAGCAATTAATTTGTGTGTTAAATTCCTTGTATTCATTTTTAAACTAGATATTTCTTTTTCACATAAGGTCCTGGCTAAATAAATAAATTAATTTCTGAAAGATATAGGAGAGTTAGTTTTCCAATTTTTTTGTCACAACCTTTCTTGCTAGTGCAAGTATTGACCAAAGAATGTGTGTTTGAGATCTGGGTACGATTTCTGGTACTGGTACATTAAATAAAATGAGTGAACTTGACATTTCACAATTATCATTCCATAAGGCCTTACAGAAACATTCAAATTCCTTCCAAACTTGGGATAACATATTGCTTGCAACAATCTTATGAAACCAGTCAGCTTCTGTAGCTTTACACCTCCAACATTTCATATCATTTGTTTTGTACATATTTGCAATTCTTTGAGGTGCATAATAACTTCTGTGGAGGAATTTTCACGTGTATATTTTCCATTAAGGAGAAATTGCTTTTTTTGTACTGATTTTAGAAGTAATTTCTTGTTTTTAGTAGTAAATTCTCCATTATTTATTTTGGTGGAGTATTCCCAAAAAGAAGCATTCGTGGAATTATTATCAGATCTAATGACTTTATATATTAGGGATATAAATGAGGTGCCTTTCAAAGAACCATCAATTATATTAGTCAAAAGTTCTAGTGTTTTAGGTATGTTGCTTCCATGGGTTTGCAAGGAAAATATAGTTTTGTTATATATAAATTCTCTGCAGGTTTGTATGTCTATCCAGTTATTATTATGTAGGCTGTATCTAGTAATTAGATGGTTAGCTGAATAAATTCCATTAGTGGATAAGAATTGGTTCCAGTATATTAAGTCATTATTTTTAAATTCAAGCATTTTATTTTTATCAAAAGATATTAAACATTCATTAGTATAAGCAATAGGAAAAATTAATATTAATAAGCTTTTAATCGACTGGTTAGATTGGGTGATTTTCATGAAATTTGCTATTATTCGACTGATAAACGAGCAAGATTTTAACTTCTGCTTATCTTGTATGTGTCAGCAGAGGAACGAAGAACCAAAACTCGAAACTGTAGCGTAAACTCTTTATTCAACGCTTTCTTCAGTTAGACTTTTTCAGAAATACATAACTTATCTGTACAAACTGTTAAATACTAAAAATCAACCTTAATTAAATAACAATCATACAATTAACTAATTTAAAATCATTTCACTTTTAAAATTTTCTTAAACATACCACTAAAACTCAGTACTTACTAAAAGTAGCATTAAAAAATATAGTATTTTTATTAAATAGTAAATTTTCTATCAGTCAAAAAACATTTTATATTTGTCATGTCATTCATACCCGGAGGGCTATCTGTCCCAACCTTAATTGCCACAATGTCTCTTTCCTTTCCAACTTATTTTTTATATTCCCCCCTCTTAAATCTTGTTTAACATATTCTAATACTGAAAAAGTGAATTTTTTATATGAAGTGCAAATGACAGAATGTCTAAAAAGGGCATTATTACCATCTCTAGTTTTTATTGCATAATAGTGTTCTTTAATACGCTTGCTCAAACTTCTCATTGTCATGCCTATATAAAAGGCAGAACACCCAATACACAAAGCAATATAAACTATATCACTAGTTGTACAATTGAATCTACCTGGAATGCTGATAGTATACTGTATATGATCCAAATTTATTAAAGACTCTTCATAAATATACCTACATGTATTGCAAGTATGACATTTATACATGCCTCTAGCTTTATCTGTCGCAGGAAGTGGTAATAAGGTATCTTCTGTTTCTAACATTCCTTTAATACTTTTACTTCTTTTAAAAACAAAATTAGGATAATTTCCTAAAACCTTATATAATTCACTATTAACTGTAATAATTTTCCAATTATTTTGAATTGTGGACATAATATTTTTACTGTCCACTGTCATATCTATTACACATCTGGGAGATTTTCTATCCAATCATCATTATTAGTTGTATCTTTAACAGTCAATCCTTTATCTAAAACAGGAGGAAAATCTACTAACTGCCTATCCTTGATATCTTTGGCTAACTTTTCCAAAAGATCTACTGGGTACCGTCTTTGAATAAATAATTCAGTTATAAATTCTACTTCTCTATTGAAGTCTGCTTCTTTACCATGGAATGGCATGGAAATAAATAAGATGATATATCATATTAAAGTTAATTTGTATGATCACCTTATGCAAATGTCTATTACTCCTGACCTATATAATTACCTATATATTGAGCACCCTGTCTGCTCCTTCATTTATGGTTTGCCTAAAATTCATAAGAACTTGATTAGTCCCCCTATGAGGCCTATTGTAACAGGAAGTAAGTGGGCAACCACGGCCATATCAAAATATTTAGATGAACAGTTTAAGCCCTTACTTAAATATAGTCGAGCATTTATAAGGGATACAGATGACTTTCTAGATGCCCTAGGAGCTTTTTTAGATGGAAATCAAATAGTTGAAACGTCTTTTGTAACAATGGACATTAAGTCCCTGATTACTGTGATCCCTAATGATGTGGGGACGCAGTTTGTAAGGGAATTTTTAGTTAGGCACAGCAATTTTTCATCTCAGAAAATCTCACTTATATGCTGTTCGTTAGATCTCATTCTAGAAAATAATATCTTTATATTTAATGGAAATATATACCATCGAGTATTATGTGTGGCTATGGGTACCCCTGTGGCGAATAGCTATGACAATATTGTTCTAGCTAGATGGGAAGAGATACATATTTTTGATGTAGATTTGACTGGATTTAGACATCATGAGCTTTTATTTTATAAGCATTTTGTAGATGATGTTATATTGTTGTGGAAAGGCACCAACTATAGTTTTGAGCTATTTGATAAGTATCTCCATGATAACACAGATTTCCTTCGTTTTGATGCACACTTTTCAAGTAGTGAGGTGAATTTTCTGGATGCGAAATTAGTTAAGGTCAACAATGATATAAAAACTTTTATACAGAGGAAAGATGTTCAAACCACACAATATCTGCACAATGTCAATATGCACCCTAGGTATGTCTGTAAGGGCATTGTAAAAAGCCAGTTTTTAAGAACAAGCCGACTCAACACTACAGAACATGATTTTGCATGTGAGATTAGTAATGTGATCGATGACTTTACAAAAAGAGGCTATGATAAGGGTGTGCTGGAAAATAATGCTGACTTTGTTATATCTGAACGGGGTCACACAGCCAAACCTTATTTGAATAGAAGGAATTATCAAACAGCAGCTAATTTGGAAAAGTTGTCTAGGAAACATAACTTAGGCTATGTGATAAAATAAAATAGGCACTCAAGTAAAATACAGGGTATTATTAGAAAGAACTGGACTATCTTACAATCTGATGCTGAACTTAATAGAATCTTAGGAGCTTAACCATTTTTTATTTTAAGAAAGAGAGAAATCTCAAACAGCTCTTATGTTACAAGGATGTTAGTTACAGACAAGTAACAACCCAGGTGCACACAAAAAAGACGACTCCTTGTTTAAATTGTGTGCTTTGTAAGTACATTAATACTGATAGTGAGTTTATTCACCCCATTTTAAAAACTAAGTTTGTCTTTAGAACATTTGCAATCTGTTCGAGCAAAAATGTTATATATTTAGCAATAAAAGGCAGCTGGAGAACTACGAACCGTTCCACTGAACAAACGATAAAAGCAACAAGAAGATCACACGAATTCCTGCTGTATTAATGCTTGATGCAAAATAACCAAACACACTGCTGACCTAGGGTTCGTCCACTTAATCAGGACTTCATCAGAACAATGAAACTCCCTGAGGATGACAATTTAAATACCCACCCAATGCATCAATTAACTCATTAAATATACAGAATTGACTATTTACTACTTAAAGTGACAATACTAAATTTATACATATACTATGTCTGTTTCACTACAAAAATATCACGTAAAAAATCATGTTAAAACAATTTTATAAATCAATTTTCATAAACATATTTTATAAAAGCATATAAACATAAATATGCATGTGTGTATGTATTATAAAACGCATAAGCTCAAAAAACAATAACATATTTTATATATTAAAACCTGTAACCATTATGCACTACCCCCTGCCCAAAATATGTCTTAATTTTAAAATAGGGGCTATACTAATGCTGTCATTGATACCAGGGTGATTTAATGCATCCAACCTTAGTTGCCATTGTAGTTCACATATATGTAAATGGACGTCTAATACTTTACCCTGGATATCTTTTTTGATTTGTTGAATAGCACAAAATTTAAAACTGTGCTCTGCATATTCAGCAATGTGCCTAGCCATTGCATTTGTGTTCTTAAAATGCCTAATATCCAACACATGTTTTTTGACTCTTTCCCTAAATTGCCTTAAAGTTTTCCTCACATAAAATGTGGGGCATGCTGTGCATTTCACCAAATAAACCACATTCTGGGCATGACAGTCATAGTGTCCCCTAATCGGGATAAAACAATTGTTTACTATTATACTCCTACCTGTTTCCATTATGTATTTACATGCTGTGCATCTTCCACATTTAAAATTACCATTCCTTCTGCCACCACTTGGTTGTGTATAATTTATCCCTTTTTCCAAAATCTCTTTAAAAGATTTTCCCTTCAGAACACAAAATTGGGCACACCACCCATCTTTTTTACTATACTTTTATCCAGCCGTAATAAACCCCAGTTTTTCCTCACCACCCACTTAAACCAATCAACATCCTGGTTAGAGGTGGTGACAAACATTAACCTGTCAATCTGCTTAGACAGACTGGTTTTCTCATTTTGATTAATCAGATTACCAGCCTCATTGACAAGACCCCCAGTAAAAATGGCCTTATAAATGTCATTTTCTCTTTTGCTCATGATTTCGTCCTTAATACTAATACATAAAATTTTAGGGTAACCCCTTCTAAGAAACATCCCAATAATGAAATCCAACTCATCAATAAACTCTTTTTTATCGCTCACCATCCTGGCTGCCCTCACCATTGTTTCAGTGGAATGGTTCATAGTTCTCCAGCTGCCTTTTACTGTTTGTGAGTTGGAACTGGTTATTACTTTTTTATATATTTAGCAAACTGTGAGGCATGCTATGTTTTTGTATAGGTAAAACCAATTGTAAATTAAAGGAAAGAATTGGTTTACATCTTCCAGAAATTAGTAGAAAGGTGGATAGTAATGCCCTGTATAGCCACATCATGGATAAGGGGACTAACCATACATTGAAATTTAGAGTTCTTCAAAAAATATATGTGAATCCTAGAAGGGACAACATTGTTAATGCAACTGAAAGGGACGAATACAGATGAATAAATTATTTTAGGGCAGACCTTTATCCTGGCCTTAATAAGATTAATAGCATTAAATCAATCTTGACGTTTAAGCATTCTTATGTCTCTTAGAAAATTATTAGGAAGTTTTGTTTTAAATGTATATAATGCTTGTTCTATTTGTGTGTATATATATATATATATATATATATATATATATATATATTGCAGTTGCTTTAAGTGCACATGTTTTTTAAGAAGTATTTTAATGTGATAATTGTTTGTATTATGTGACTTGACTGGCAATGTGTATATATATATATATATATATATATATATATATATATATATATATATATATATGAGGTGTTTGAAGTGTAGTGATTTTATCTAGTATGGAGAAAGAGTTTTACTCAAAAGCTTTACTACTGCAATAAACTACCTGTCTTGGATGTTCGTGTTTTATATTCTTTGTTGACCCCACTAAAATACCTGTGCCCATTTCTGTGACATTAGCATACATGACCAAATCACCCAGAGCATGTTTTACACCATCTGTTGGCTAGCACTGACATAATTCACAGTCTGTTGTCCAAGTTATACTGTCTAGAAGCTACTGCTCTCCAAAGTTGATACCTAAAGTGGTTGGTTTACGTAAGGTTTCAATAGGATCCACTTAGACTCTGTGCTGCAGCCATGTCCATTCAATTTTTTTTTTAGTGAGCTTGAAGTGTGACCACCCATCATTTCTTTTTGGGATGTAAGAGAACCCTCACAAAAACACAGGGAGAACATGCAAACTCCACAAAAACACTGGCAAGGGGTCAGGATTGAACCCTGTACAAGAATTTATGCCATTATACAGAAAATACCAAGTTAAATAAAATCTGTCAAAGTTTTGCATTTTTTTGAGTGGATTCCTCACATATTTTTTTGACAAACCAAAGACTCTTGAAGGTACTAACAGTGATATAATGTTAGTGTCTATGGACATAGTTTGTTATAGTTATTCCTCAACATGACAGAGTTGAAATGGCTAGACAATTTTTGTCAGTTGTGACAATGTTTTTAAACATTGAGATCCACACATGGTAAACTGTATTATGTTTTTTGTTAAGAAACAGCTTTATTACATATAACAATCATGTCACCAGAAGTTAAAGGAAGATGTGATGGGTGGCACCGGTTGTTCTCTCCTTTAAATTGTGTAATGAATGAATGGGAAAGAAACATTCTTTACAAGTCAGATTCTTCCAAATATGTACTTTTTCCAATCATTTTATTAATTACTTATTCTTTTTGTGTTACAGTGGAGAATAAATTTTATCTAATTTCTTGAATAATGTACAAAAATGCATACTTTTTGTAGATCACTGAGAAGCATAGTGAGAGCCAACCATTTGTTTTTAGATGGTGAAATTAGGTATGATTCCATCAAGAAAGTATTAACATTTAATATTTCTAGAAGGGAAACATTTATTAATAATTAATTACATCACTCAAGCAACTACCCATTAGTAAATAGAAAAGAATGTCACCAAGAACTAAGGCATAAACCTGTAAAAGCTTACTTCCTTATCTGAAATGTTTCTTGCAGGTTTGACTCAATTGCAGAATATGTTTATTGGCATAGGTTACTCTAGTGACTTTCATGATCAGTATAATCAAAGAGGTCAAGGCAGGTAAAAAAGAAAAGAAAAAAAAAAACATCCTGTTCTCATGCAGCAGATTTCCCAGACTCCTTACATATTTCTTTTCCAAAAAAAAAAAAAAAAAGACTTACAGCACAGCTCTCTGTTTAGTCACAGTATTTCAGGTTATTTTGCTCCTGCAATGTACCATTGGCTTGCTCACAAGCTTGTCTCAGTCACCAGGTCTACTGGATGCACCTTATGCTCTCTAGGGCTGATTCTGGGCCAGTGGAGAGACTGATGATCCTGGTGCAGCATCATGGAACTGCTAAGAGTGGTTGTGTTTATGCCTTAACTTTTCAATCCATTGCCATGACATCCCATAGAACAGGCATGAAATAGATTGATCAGGTATGCCTTCCTGCCTCCATGGTGACTCAGCCTTTGCCCCTGCCTCCCTTGTGCAAGCCCTCCTGCATGTCCTCAGCCTCTGCTGGAAATATACCAGGAGGTGCACCCAAGCCTGTACTCTTTCCCTTGGAATAGGTATGTTCATTCTTTCATGCCAGCACTTCAAATACCTGAGACAAAAATTGAACCTGGGTCACCTGGGCTATAGTCAGACTTTTTTGCCTTTATGCTACAGCACTGGCTCTTTGGTACTGATACAAAAGCATAATTCAGGTGATTCAGAGCAGCTGTAAGGTATTAGCTGACTTCCCAGATATGTTAAATATACTGTGAGAAGGGCCATGTTTTACTAACACAAAATGCAACAATCTCTTGTATATTCTTGAGTATAGCAAAAATGTAGTTATGAATTTTGTAAAGACATCAGGCAGTTATCTGTGCATTTTTATAAGAAGTGAAGGTTTGTAAAAAATGTTCTTAATTTGTTTATTAAGTTGTTTGGTAGATTTGATCATAATTCAGATAATGTCATTTACTTTGTTTCGAATTCCTCCTGTGATGGCATCCATGTAGAGAAAACCTCTAAGAAGCTGTCACAGTACACAAATTAACATAATTATATAATCTATAATAAAAATCAAAATAACGTGTTATATAAACACAAGTTAACATGACAATTTCAAGAATTTTCTATTCAATGTCTTGGAAAAGGTTGATTTCAGGTTGTCAGGAGGTGATTTAGACAGTATTTTATTGTTTTATAATTTCACTGTTGCTATGGACGTGAGGATGCATCCTTTTCAGTATATTTATTTCAACTGCATTCATCCTTAACTATTTGCAAAACATTTTAATGCAAATGTTCTATATGTGGGTAAGTTTGTTGAATATTCATTATAATTTTAAAATTGTTCTATTATGTTAAAGAAGAGTTTTATTGGTGGTCACTGATATATGTGATTTGGGTTAGAATCTATTTACAAAGTATTTTATTTTACTGTTCAAGTCTGCTGTTGAAATTCATAAAAATAGACAAGGAATTGATTTAGATATACAGTTATATTTGGTCTTTTAGCTTTATCACGTTATTTGAAAAACAGCACAAATTTTGTATTACATCTGTCTGTATATCCAGGCATTGTAAATTCTTTGCTACACTACATTTATACACATTCCTACTAACTTGCAACAAGGTTTCATGAAAGATTGTTTTTGTTTTCTCATCTTGCTCTGCCGAATACAATGTGATATAAAGCTGAATAGAAGCAATGTGCATTCTTACTCCCTGGTCCCTGCTTTGAAATTCTGCACATGAAATAGCACATCATGAGGGCATATGTTTACCAAAATATAACCCCCCATTTCCCAAAACCTTTCACTAAAAACTGCATGAAAAATGCATCCAAGTTAGAGTCTTTACTGTGTAATACCTTAAAGTATTAGAGGCCCAATGGATATATGCAAATGACCCTTAAGAACATATCAGTGTTTCAATTACATGGCTTTTGGATATCCAGGACTTTTTACTTTTTAAGTCTTTATGGTGATGCTGCCAAAGCTCTGGACTCAGGGAAAGCATGCTGCAGCTAAATCAGTGTTAGAGTTTCATACTTCATCTTTATGGTAATGTTTAGTGAGGCATATGTACTAACCACTCTTTAAATGGAATCATGACATTTGTTTATCATACGTAATGCATCATCTGACATTTCTTTTCATTTTTTCCCCTTGAATACTAACATCAGAGTGGAGCCATGACATTTCACCCTCTGGCTAATGGGCAGAGAACACATCATTGAACTTTAATAGACACTCAGACTTAAATTAGTTGCAGTAGCATTTTTGCTAACTTTAGTTGACTTGTAATTTCTTGTTAGTTTTCTTTTGGACAACCAGTCATGTTCACATAGAAGCTTTATCTAAGTTCTTTAATAATTATAACTACCAGAAAGAAGCTTTGCTTTAGCTGTCCTGATTCTGCAGGCACCATTCATCAAAGCAGTGTTCTGCCTGATGAATGATATTATGCCAAAGATTTCCGTCTTAATTACACTGGACAGACAACTTTACTTCTATCTACCACAGCTCTTATCCTCTCCACTTACTCCTGTTGGCTTTCTAATATAATTTCTCCTATGTTCACTTTCCTCATCCATAGTTTTTGTGAAAACATGTATTTCTGAAAGCAATGGTTGTGGATACTTATTCCAGGGATAAGAATATGGACTGATTTCTTTTTTTGCGTTTACTATAATTGAATGACTTCTATGCTCCTCTATTCAGTGTTTTTATCATAGTCTAAGGAAAGTATTACTACACTTCAGCACAACATAACAGATGGACATTTATTTGTTTGTTTATTTGTTATTTGTTAATTGCTTGGGTGAAATGGCCTGCTGACCAGTTTTAGTCATGTTCCACACTCTGAGAGACAGGGAGCAGAAAATGGGCAACAGATTACAGGTTATATTTATAAAGGGTAGGAATGCAATTATTATGACAGTGCAATATTTAGATTATTTATAATATTTACATTTTTCAGTTTTACAGTTATCTGAAAGCATTGAGTAGTATTGGTGAGGTACAAAAAAGAATGATGAATGCTATCTAGTGTCACAAAAACAAGTACAAGGGGTTTCATTCTGGAGGTGTTTTTAATGTAGTTTTGAAGGCTGTTAAGGTCAGTTGATTTCTTAGTTAATTTAATATCTTTTCCATGTATCTGGACCCAGTTTGGAGAAGACTCTTTGTCCAACTGTTGTCTTGAAAGGAGGGCTAACAAGCATTAGATTTTCTTCATCAATATCACTTAAGGAGTAAGTTTGCTCCCTTAGTAGCAATATTCTTTTTGTTGGGGAGCATTATGCCACATTTATATTATAATAAGGTGCTGAACAGTAGTTTAGCTCTGAGTGATATAGGGAGTCAACTAATAGACTCTAGAATGTCATAATGGTATTTTCTGGTATCTGCAAATCCACACACCCTATTTTCAATAGACTGAAACCTATGTGTATTACGGACTTTGTGAAAGGATAATAGAGGTAGGCAGTACTCAAGTTTTGGCATAACTTTATTTCTGGTAATGATAGCCCTAGCACTGAGTGAGAGGAGGCGAAGATATACTGCATCATATTTTAAGGTGGAATGATACCTTATGGAGATTTTGTCAGTGTGTGTTGAAAAGCTGAGGTGTGAGTCTAGAGCAAGTCTTAGGCATTTTTTTCCCTGTGATATTAGGGATAATGTTGAGTCAGTGATTACAGTAATGATAATTGTATTTGTGTTGGAAAGACCATAAGGGTGGTTTTCCTTGGCTGTGCTTCAACCATTAACGTTTCTGCTGGTTTATACAATGTGCAGCTCATTCACTTCACGTAGCAGCTTCTTTGCTATTTTCAGCTCTCTTCACTACTTTGCTGCAAAAAGTCTCAGGTCCTGAACATCTGTAGAAAAACTCTTGGGTCTAGTCAATAGAGGAGTCATAATATTCACACACAGTGCATCAATTTAAATTTCCAAGCCTTCTGTTTACAAAGTATAAAAGTATAGATGAAGACTTCCCTTTTGTGTAGGGTTTCAAAGACCTTACCAGTCCTACAGCAATATTTTAGTATCTCTTCTTGCAGAGCACAAGTTGCAAAACAGATTATCTTTGTTCAAGGCTGTTTCACTGTATTAACTATAAAAGGAACATCCTGTAATCACTTCTACGAATATTTAATCTTCTGACAGCCCAGTAGTTTCAGCTAGGAGAGCCTTCTCAGACGGAATACATTGTCTCTGCCAGCTATTTTGAGGATAATAACAATAGTATATTTCTAGTCTCAATGCTATTTTCTTGTTTATTTACTTCAAGAAGCTCCGTTTTAACCTTCACATTTCACAACTATGTTTTAACTCCAGAGACATCAGCTTGAAAATTTTATATCCCTTCTGCATGCTTCGTTGACTTATTTCTTACATGAGCCTTTTTTAGCCATATGTTTTTAAATAATCTGTCTTAAGTATTTCATTCATTGGATGCTAAGTACTAATTGCAGTTCGGTATTATTTGACTGCTGGCCTTTGTTAATCTTGATTAAACTATCTTTTCTTTCTCTATTTTTACATTCTCACTTACTGGTTGCAAGATAACATTTTTTTCTTTGCACCTCGCTTCTTATTAGTAGGTATTCACATTTCAATTTCATCTCCTTTATAGAATAAACAGAGTTAAGCATGTTTTATTTATTTATTATTAGGCTTTTGTAGCTGCTGCCTCCCAGTCATCAGACCTTTCATAGACAATTAGCAAATTTGTTTCTCATACAGTAGGGCTAGAGATAACTGAGAAGGGACACCATTGATGCTCTCATCAAGGGTGGTTAGGTTTTTCCATTTTTGCAACCCTAACAACACTGTACGTGGCCAGTGACACATCCAGGGTATCAGTAGAGGTGCATCACCCACTTCGGCAAGTGACATCCAAAGCCAGCACTCAAACTGGGTCTCAGGTCTTCACCAGCAATTCAACAATGGCTCCCATTCTAGGCATGCTCTCGCATGGCCTGTCTCCACAGGGGAGGTAAGCTGGCAAAGTCATATAATCTTCTTCATGTCTCGTGCACTCTAGCTCCAGAAGTCACCTTATCTGATAAATGAAATTGTGTCTTCTGTGTCATAGCCAGGGCTTTGTCCTTCTATGCCACTTTAGGTTGCAACCCTTTGTTAGTTTTTACTGAGATAGCAGAGACAAAGAGAATGCTGCAGGTGAGCTGCTGCCATGTGACCACAAATGGCTCCCATAGTAGATACTCTATACTTGTTTCTGCACCATTCATGAGTTTCTGCAATGCCATTGCCATGCTGGCACTCAGTAAACTATCAGGGTGGTCAGAGTTTAAAAGAACCAGATTATATGGACCGAGTGTAGTGTGCAATGCTGAAATTTGTTTAGGAATATGTTGGCTTTGTGGCATAGAGAAATGAAGCCTGTCTGTAAGCCAGATGACCAGGGTTCTGCAGTAGTCTAAGTGGAGGAGGAGACGACTGTAGCTGGAGAGGTCATACCTTCTGACTTATCTTAGGAGAGATGGGAGGTTGCATGCCACTGGGGATGAATACTCTTTTTGATCTCCTCAATACAGACTGGAGACCCCATGGAGACATCTGTTCCAAAGGAGGGAGTGTCTGCATGCTGTGGAAGTGAGTGATAGCTCTGTGTCATGTCCAGCCTCACTGCTAAGCATGCATGGGACATAGGTGTCATCATAGCACTAAGCACTGTTGGCTACTAGGATGATGACTATACAGCTGGCTTATGCCTGGTCAGGAATGACTGGGAACAGTTGCAGCAACTGGCCAGGTAGCTGGTAAGCACTAGGAAGTAAGTGCATTGATAAAAAAAAATGTAAATAATAAAGAGCTACAGGAGTAACCTTTGTGGTAACCAATGGAAGGCAGAAGTGGCAGGTCATAGCATAGGGTCTACAGCAGCAGAGTTGGGGACTACTATTGGAGCACCTGACTGCTGACTCATGTTGTTCCTTTCAGACAAAATACAACAGTTAACCTCAGAGCGATCACCCACCTCTTCTTACTTATTGTCTAACCTGTCTGACATTTTAACACAAAGGATTAAGGCTATGTGTTAGTAATGAACTTCATTGTGTTGTCCTGGGCTTGATTGCCATGTGTCAGGAAGTACCTGTTATGTGACTTGTGGCAAATCTTTTTCCACACAATGATCTCAGGTTGTCCCTGACATGAGGGCTCTACCCAGTTAACCTCCCCAAAAGTTAAACAGTATCATCATTTTCCAAGCAGTTGCATAATAATCTTTATTTATATTTATTATTTTGCTTTTGAATGGACTTATTTTTCTTAACTCCCATTACAGTAGAGCTGCTGTTACATGCACATTGAATAGTAAATAGTGTATGATGTACAAAGATTATTTTCCCATAAACTATGTACAGCCGACTATCATTCCAAGACACATTCATCTGCCTGTAGTTGACAATTAAGTCTAAGTACATGGTGCAGGGTAATGTCTGTCATGGATTGTATTTCTGTACTCACACATGAATACTGACATAGGCATATATAAGAATCTCTCGTACTGTTAGATGTGAGATTGCTTATAGGAGACAGCTACTTTCATACAAGTTCTAACAATGAACTGAAACTGTGATTTCATCATCTGGAAGAGGGATGCTTTTCATTTTTAAGAAGGTAAGATGAAATTAAAATGGCTTCTGAGAGAATCTATGTACTTAAGGTTTGTGTGGTGCACATCAATGTTGGCCATTAATGTATTATTAAAGGTTTATAAAGTAGAATGGTATTTTAATGAATAAACAGACATGTAGCGTTAAAGTAGAAAAGTCAAGCTTATTTACCATGCTACCTTTTGATTTTCCTGTGCATGTTAGATGCATACATTCAAATGCGACATGTAAAAGCTCTTATAAATGCAGAAACAAAGAAAGTACTGCTTTTACTTTCAACACCCATATACAGAAAAAGGAAATGGAAAGTAATTCAGAAATGCAGACCTGATATCTTAATTCCAAAAAAAGGTCTAGAGTCCAAACTGCACATTTTGCTGTTGGTATCATTACTTGCAGAAATATATTAGTTATAAAGTACATCAAAGCTACCATCTAGATGTATTACATGATCCAAAAAAACAGAAATTATTTTTATTCATAGCAGCTGCAGTCTGAGAAACTAGTATGTACTAGGCTATCTGCCTGAGGGCATTTATAAACCTAGCTAGAGTGTGTCAGCTTTCGCTGCCCCATTGATTAATTAACTGAGCCTCTGTCAAGAAGAGCCAGTGAAGTGATCACGGGGGTGTATTTTCTGTTACTCATCCACTTGTCAAGGTTTCTCTTGAAGACTGTTAGTGAGGGGCTCTGTCTAATGTAGTTAGGAATTTTGTTCCAAAGCATGGGGAGCCTCTGTGACAGGAATCTATCCCTCCAGCATGTTCTATTTATTGTTGTGGTGAGGTTTAGCTCACTAGAGTGAGTGGCTCGCAGTGACTTAGATTTCTTTAGGTGGAGCATGTCCATCAGTTCTGAGTTGGACATGGCTTTGTAAGTCAGGTAGAGATCACCTCTGAGTAAGCGATATGCCACTGAGACAGCTGGAGTTTTTCCAGTTGGGCTGCATAGGACATATGTTTGAGGCCAGTAATCCTCTTGGTGAGGTACTTTTGTGGTCTTTCCAGCTGTTGGAAGTGTCTTGTGAGGTACATCCCAAATGGGGCATTGTACTCTATGATGGGTCTGATGAGTGACGAGTAGAGGGGTACTATAACCTCTTTATTTCTAGATGCGAACCCTTTAGTAATTAGATGGGCTACATAGAAGGCTTTCCTACCTACTTTAGCAATATGATTGTCAAAGGAGACATTACTATCTACCTGGGTCCCCAAATCTCTTATTACCTCTTTTGTATTAAGGGGGCTGCCACCTATGTGGTAATTCATGGGTATTTTATTTTTCCCAAACGGGATGACTATGCATTTTTTGGCATTTAGCTTGAGACCATTACCTTGATACCAGGTGTCCGTCTCAGTAAGGCCCTTTTGGAGAATGTCCATGTCAGCTGGAGAGTCAGTTATGGCTCCGAGTTTGCAGTCATTGGCAAACTTGGTTAGCCATAGTACTCCTGTGTTTGCTTGTACTTCTGAAAAGTATATGCCGAACAGTAGGGGTCCCAGGACCAAGCCTTGCAGGACACCACTTGTGACTGGTCTAGAATCAGACCTGGAGCCTGCTACTCTTACCGTGTAAGTTGTGTCTGTAAGCCAGTTGGCAACCCATCTCATGACGTAGGGGGTTATGTTCAGGTTGATGAGTTTTTCTATAATTCTTGAGTGGGGAATGGTGTCAAAAGCCTTGGCGAGGTCAAGGTAGGCTGTGTGAACCGCCTTCCCCTCATCTATGGCCTTGGTGACTGTCTCAAAGAAGTCAACCAGGTTAAGTAGGCATGATCTGCCCTTAACAAAACTGAACTGGGTCGGGTCAAGTGTTTGGAGGTTGCCAATGTCTTTGTTAATGAGTTCTATGATGATGTGCTCCATAGCCTTGCAGACTAGGTTAGTCAGGCTTATGGGGCGATAGTTACCAGGGTCAGTTGTGGCCCCTCCTTTGTAGAGCAGAATAATCGTTGCTGTGCACCATTCTATGGGCACATAGCCTGTGGAGAGGTTGAAGCTGAACAGTGTGTTTAGGTGCGGGCTTAGTTCATTCTGTAGTTCGTGCAAGATGCAGCCTGGGTCACCATCTGGCCCCATTGACACTGTGCTTTTGGCTTTTGAAAGGGCTGTTTTCACCTGTGCGTCTGTGATTTCTGGGACACTGCACTTTTCTGATATTGTTGTGGACCCTTTTGGGTGTGTGAAGGGGGTGAAGTTTGCACTGAATCTATCTGCCAGGATGTTGGCAATATCAGTGGGTTCAGTATATTCTGTGCTATTTTGCACTAGCTCAGAGCATATCTGTGAGTTGCCACTTAGATTCTTGACATAGCTAAAGAAGGCTTTGTGGTTATCTTTCGAATCCTTGGCTATTTTTCTTTCGAAGTTAGCCCTGGATGATTTTATGAGGGACCTTAGTTTCATACTGATACTGATCAGGGATGTCTTTCCTTCTTGGGATTTGCTTTTTTTCTGAACTAGTTTCCTCCTTCTATTGTATAGCCTGTTTATGGCAGGGGTCCACCAGACTGGTTTCCTTCTCTTAGGGGAGTGAGTCTTGGTTTTGCTAGGGATGGCACGATCCTTGCATCCTTGTAGGTGCTCACAGAGTGCAATTGTAAACATCTACTCACTCTCTATCAGTTGTATGCCTGATCCAACTCATGAATTTTCTTACTTGTAAATGTGCTTTTCACTAAAATTTCAGCATCTGTGTCAGTTTGTTAAAGTCAATATCAAACAGATTTCTTATTTTTCAGTTATTTAACAATCAGCATAGTGCTATTCCCTAAAAGTTTGGCATGAAAGGAGGCTGCAAAAAGAAATAGAACAAGGATTAGATTTTAGGTTCTGCAATATCAGAAAACTTGTTAACCTGATAGGTGTGTTCCTGGTTGTATGTATACATGGTAGCCTGGATGTTAACAACAGCACAGGAACTATATAGAAATGTTAAGTGGCTATGCTGATGAAGGGCGGGGAATCTTTGAGTGGAGAAGTAATAACAGCATTCATCCAATGTGTAATCATCATACAGAGGAGAATAGCAAATAGGAGGAAATGACCTCTCCTAGCTGAAGGCAAAAAGGTAGCAGATACCAGCTTTAGGTCAGCACAGTATACATGTCTCCAAATGTAGTGAAAAAAAGGATAAAATGGTGATTAAGGGGTAAGGCTGAAGGGGTGCATGATTACCTTCAGTTGACTTAAACTGAATGATATTCACTTAAGGATTTGCAAGGTAAATATTTTGCATAAAGTGGAATCTTTAACACAGTCAATGAAAACATTGCTGATTTGAGTTTGAGAAAACATAGACTGAACCAGCAAGGCAGCATCATGCAGGTGGTGAGGCAATGGATTGAAGGCATACAAATAGCAGTTCTCATAAAATGAAGAGGAAGAGCCACATAAAATTAGTGCAAGGAGGCAGTGATAAATAGACAGGCTAAAATTACACCGAAAATAAGGCAATTAGGTGCTTGGAGATAGTAGAGTCTATTAAAGACCTGTGGGTTACTAAGACAGAATATGAGAGTAGAAATAACAAAATATGGTGAAAAGAGAAATATGGCAAGAGTAGAAGGCAAATATTGAGAATAATAGATGTGCTTAGTTAAGTTGTTGATAGGGAATTGGGGGTTATACTCATATTAGAAAACAACTACTAAACAGGAACGACAGGGAAGGCTACTTGAAGGAGATGCTGGAAAAAAGAAAAAGTTAGTAGTAAGACATTATTTTCTTCAAAAGTAAAGTACAAAGTGTAGAGCAAATATTGTCATGCTAGTGGTAGAAAGGGGAACTATAAGATAGCCACAGCAGAACATTTTGAGATACTGAACAACTATTTTAGCTCAGTTTTCATGTAGGAAAGCTGAATGGACACCATCATATGAAGGATGCATGAGGGTAATGTCCATGAATTAAAGGAGGAACACAGAAAGAAAGGAATAACAAAAGAAGGATGGATAAGAAGCTGTTACAGCTTCACAAAGACAAGCAACTTGATGAAGGCTTGTTGTTACTCCAATTTGTCAAGGAGCTGGCAGGTATGCTTATCAGTTGACTGGCAGAACTGTTGGTCCTTCACTGAAAACAGAGATCGTGATTGGAAGCTAGAGATCACCTACACTTGTTTTACTGCATAGTTATGTGTGCATGGAGAAGCCAAGCACTACAAACATACCAGCATATCAGCAAAACATACTATCTAAGTGAGATGATAAAATGTTCTTCAGACCTCCAGATCAGATTTCATTACCAAGGATTACTTACCAAAGCTACGTATGTTCACTTCAGAAAAAAGTTTGCCAGTCTGACCTGATCCAGTCCTCTGATAAGGTCTTGGCTGAAACTGACAAGGACAGAGTACTGAATATATTCTAACTGAAATTCAGGACAGCTTTTAGCTTAATCTCAAACACGAAGATACAAGGAAATCTGAATGAGCTAATTGTGGCAAGTGAGGTCCATGTCTTAGATGTCATTAATCATTCATACAGTATTAGGGGGACTGCATTAAAAAGTAATTAAAGACTTCATTGTGTGAGCAGGCAAAGCATTCAAGAATGCAAGGATTATATTACCCCTTTATGGGACACTGCTGAGACCATATGTAGTGTACACTGTTCAAATCTAGGGACCAAATCGCAGTCTGAAGAGGATATGAAGGAAGGGTTGCTCCAGTAATAAGGCTGCTGAAAGACTGGATTAGGGGTTGTCCTGAAATATTAGATATGCATGTAACAGAAGATGCAGGAAATAGAAGAAACATGATAAGGTTGTAAAACATTTTAAGTGGGTGGATAGAAGGAGCAGAATGATTAATAGATTACACAATTAACAGGGTTTGTTCAGAATCAAGATGAAGCAGTTTTTCTACTTAGAAATAATGAAAAGGTAATAAACTATATTGTAACAAGGCTGGTGCATCATGGAACTTTAGAGGTTTCGTAGCATTCATGGGGCCTATGGAAGACTATAACCCAAGAGAAGATACATATATATATATATATATATATATATATATATATATATATATATATATATATATAAAAGTGTTAGCTACATTTACAATTTATTTTATTTGCTATTTGTTGATTGGGTATGTAGGTTGGCCTATTGACCCTGTTTTGACCCTGTTCAGCCACAATCCAGACTCAGAGAGCATAACACGACAGCATTTATAGAGTATAAAACAATACAAACAACATAAAATAAGTCAAACTTCATACAAATGATATATTATTAACAGTGCAAAATAAATTCCAAGTTTCAAGTTGTAAAATGTTAAAAGTATGACATCCAGTTGTGATAGGTGGTTGGTTTGGTTATCCATGGATGGATGGACCAAATAAATCATAAGTCTCCTTACATGCCTAGTCTTGTAAGCTCATAACTTTCAGTGGTATAGTAGGTGTTACTTTGCTTACATTATTTTTCTTCTTTATTATATACACAGTTCAGTAGCCTTTGTAAAAATTGCCAATGCAACTCAATGGAATGTAACAAACTGGTTATGCTTAAACAACACAAACAATGATAATTGAAACAAAATAGAACCCTACATGCTGCCAAGTAAAGTAGTAACATTTCTGCTGCAGCTTATCCTCTTGATAGCCTACAAAAACCTGAGTTACTTCAGTATCTGAGCATGTATTTGTGGACTATAACCTTCAAATCCATACCAGAAGTGCATCTGTATGTGCATGTGTGTGTGTGTGTGTGTGTGTGTGTGTGTGTGTGTATGTGTGTGTGTGTGTGTGTGTGTATGTATATATATATATATATATATATATATATATATATATATATATATATATATATTCATTTGCCTGACACTCATTTTCCTGACCCCATTTGACTGAAATTTCATTTGCCTGACACTTCATTTGCCTGACACTTCATTTGACTGGTTAGAATATATAGTTAGGGCCCCCCCCACGGGGGGGGGTGGGGCAAAGCCCCACTTCATTTCATATGATATTGTTAACATTTGGATGTTAGTAGTATTATTGGTAAGGCTTCGCCCACCCCCCCCCACCCCATGGGGGGGGGGTGGCCCCCCCCAGCCCCTAACTTTATATTTCTAACTCCAGGGCACTGCAGTGGGGGGGGGGCATATTCTCAGGCAAATGAGTGCCAGGCAAATGAAAGTTAGGGTAGACCCATATATATATATATATATATATATATATATATATATATATATATATATATATATATATATATAGTGGTAGCATCGTTACCTCACAGCAAGAGGCTCTCCCGTTCGATTCTCGGTTGGGCTTGGGAGTGCCTTCTGTGTGGAGTCTGGGTAGTGTTCGAAAAACATGCATGTGTAAATGGGAGTGCCTTCATTGAAGGTTGATCGTCGAGCTGGCACCTCGGCGTTTCGTAAAAATCTACTGCCAATCATTAGCGGACCGGAGTTCCGCTGTGGCGACCCCTTACCGGGAAAAGCCAAAAGACAAACAGCAACATATATATAGATATATAAACCCTCACACATATATGTATATTATTAAAAAAAAATCTTGGCTAAGTATAGGAGGAGCATACCAAAAGCCCCTGACCAATCTAAACAGGAAAATAAGAGGGTTAATTAATACATCAAAGGTTAAATTTGAAGAAAAAATAGCTTATCAGGCAAAGGACACCCACAAAGCTTCTACAGCTATGTCTGTAAGCTCATGGGAAATTTGTAACAACGTACAGATCTTATTGTAATGGCATCAGCTATACTGAATCGAAGGCCACTGCTAACCTTTTGGCTGACAGGTTCAGCTCATATTTCTCCCACCGCTCCCATTGATAGTCCAAAAGAAATATTGCACATTACAATCCTTGCAACCATTACTAGGGAACAGGTCATCAATGCACTTTTCATGGCCAAAAACACTGCATCAATGTGCCTTGATAACATCCAAGGATGCTTAATAAATAAAATGAAACATGATCTCTCTGATCCACTTGAATCACTTTTCAAGTGGAGCTTATATTCAGTTTTTGTCCCCAAGGAATGGAAGATGGCTACAGTCATGCCCCTGCACAATGGAGGTCCAATCACTGATCCAAGTAATGAAAGGCCCATAAGTCTGACCAGCTTCATATGTAAGGCCATGAAAAGAATCATCATAGACAAGATATATGTGGACATAGGTAACCTGAAAATGCTGGACCCATCACAGTTTGGTTTTGTTAAAGGAAGGCCATGCCTAGCCATGCCTCTGCACAAAGGAGGTCCAATCACTGATCCAGGTAATGACAGGCCCATAAGTCTGACCAGCTTAGTAAGGCTCATCATAGTCAAGATAAATGTGGACATAGGTAATCTGGAAATGCTGGACCCATCACAGTTCAGTTTTGTTAAAGGAAGGCCATGGCTATTAATTCTGGTGGACTTCTTGGTCAGGCTCACCAAAACAATGGATGAAGGCAAGACTGTGCGCACAGTTTACCTTGACCTGGAAAAGGCTTCTGATAAAACACCCCACTCAGGCATCATAGAGAAGCTCATTATTTTAGGTATAAATCATTTTATCACCCACTGGATAGCCAACTGGCTCACTGATGAGATCAAAATAGGTGAGGTCACCTTCAACAAGAGTCCAGTCGCTAGTTAAGTCCCCCCGGGGCTTGGCACTGGGCCCACAACTTTTTGGCATATATTTCTCTGAAGTGGAAGCAAATGCTGAAGGTTTATGGCTGACTGAGTTTGCAGATGATTGCAAGCTGAGGGTTATCATGGACTCCCCTGCAGACACTAGCATTCTTATGAAGGCTTATTTCTGACTAACAAATGGTACCAAATCTATGGTCTCAAAGTCAATGCTAAGAAATGCTTAATTGTGCCCATTGAAAAGTGAACCATCCCAGCTAATAACCATGCCGGTAATAAGCCCTAAAAGTTGACACAGTGGTCAAGTATCTGGGTATGCCTGTAGACAGTAGCGTTTGACCACCATATGGCCACAGTGGTGAGGAAATCCTTATATGTTGCACAACTTATTAGTAAAGGCATGTCATTTAGGTCTAAAGAGGTTATTATCCTACTATACTCTGCCTTTACCAGACCAGTCATAGAGTACAATGCTCCCTTCGGTATGAACCTGACCAGGCATATGCAGCAACTAGAGTGAACTCAGAGGTTCCTTACAAAACGAATATAAGGCATAACAAATGTTCCTTTTGCAGAGTGCTTAAATGACTTTTCCCCTCTACTCAGTTTCCTGTAGTTTGCTGAGGGGTGATGAATGCTTGGCTTACAAGGCATCTGCAAACCCCATACTTATCACTCTCCTGCATATTTGTAAGTCAAACAGTGCCAGAAATACAAAGTCTAGGGACAAGAATTCTGTTTGTGACTTAAACAGAACAGGCTGGAGAGACACATTTGTGTTCCAGAGACTGACCCTCCTGTAGAACAGGCTTCACATCCATGTGAAGCTGAATTCATCTGTTATGCAATTTAAGCACAACCTAGAGCAGTGAATGGGGAATAGGAAATGTACACTGGGCCTGGCACCCATGTCCCTTATGGAGACAGGTAGTTTATATATTCTAGGCATAGCTCTCAACCTCTTAAAGTAAGAAATCTGGACAAAGCCATAAATAATGGAGGGACAAAAGCTCAAAAATAGGGACAATTTGAAATATTGCTCTTACAAACTTATAATGTTGTTGTTTGTCTTTCGGCTTTTCCCAGTTAGGGGTCACCACAGTGGAACTCCAGTCCGCTAATGATTGGCAGTAGATTTTTATGAACGTCGAGGTGCCAGCTTGATGTTTAACCTTCCACAAAAGCACGCCCATTTACGCATGCCTTTCGAATGCTCATCCAACTGCGGGGAGGACATGCAGACTCCACACAGAAGGCACTCCCCGCACTCCAGCCAAGAATCGAACGGGAGA